>NC_056733.1:844183288-844400788 GCF_019279795.1 Protopterus annectens | reverse complement strand
AATCTTATCAATAATCATGAACATAAATTTAACTGATTTATGTTTAATAGAATGTTGGTATAGAGCATTGGTTGGTTTTTGGTTACGAATATCACTTCGATGTTCCCCTATTCTGATTCTCAAAGAACGTGAAGTTTTGCCAACATAGAAAGCTTGACAATGGCACGTGGCCAAATAGATCACCCAAATGGATGAGCAATTACCAAAAACACGAGCATCAAATACCTTGCTTGTATTAGCACTTGTAAATTGTTTGAGCTTATTGACTTGGCCACAAGATGTACAATGGCCGCAGGGGAAAGTTCCCAACAATTCATCCCCTGAAATGGTAAGTTGTCTATAGTTAGCACCCCCACTATCCTGATGTTTATAATGAGAAAATAATGTGCCCAAAGTTTTGCCTCTCCGATAGGAAATGGAACATTGATTGCCCAATATATGGCAAAGATGATCATTAGCTAACAGAATGCTCCAATTATTGTTAAGTATATTCCTAACCAGTTGGTGATTTCTTCCAAAAGTGGTGATGAATCTGATGTTCTCATCCTGCATACGATCTTTCTTCTCTTTATATTGTAACAATTCATGTCTATCTTGTTGGTCCGTCCAGATCCTGGATGTTTGTATATCGAGACTCGAATAGCCTCTATCTAAAAATCTAATGTTTAGATCTTGTTTGGCCTCCTCATAATCCACTTTTGAAGAGTTAATGCGTTTAATACGTAAATATTGAGATTTGGGAATGTTGCGGATGGTGTGGCGTGAATGCATGCTGGAAGAATGGAGTAACGAATGAAATTGTGGGTATTTTCTATGTATCTTAGTATTTAAGGTATTGTCTTGGTTACGATATATAGTAACATCCAAAAAGTCAATGACCGACCTATGGTATGTTATAGAAAATTCAATACCCCATATGTTGTTATTCAAATGTTCCACGAATTCCAGCAGATATTCAACATCAGCACGCCACACCATCCAGCAATCATCGAGATAACGCCTCCAAATGTCCATCTCAACTAAGTAAATGTTGTGTAAGGGATTGTAAATAAGACACTCTTCCAAATAAGCCATAAATAAGTTGGCATATATAGGGGCAAAGGAGGCTCCCATGGCTGTTCCTCTCAATTGCCAATAACAATCACCTTGAAAGTGAAAAACATTTTTGTTGAGAACATGCTCAGACATACATATTAATAAAGTGTTAAATCCCGGTGGGTATAATTCAGCTTTTTTGAGCCAGAAATCCAGGGCCTGGAGACCAGCCCAATGTGGTATGCTGGTGTAAAGAGATTTTACATCTAAGGTACACATAAGCCACTCTGGATCCAGTTGAGTATCAGCAATGATGTTGAGAAATTCGGTTGTATCCTGTAAGCGGGCTCTAACCAAAGTCAACAGTGGCTTCAAATATTGCGTTAAAAATGCAGATAAAGGTTCCGTTAGTGACCCGTGGCCAGACACAATTGGCCTGCCTGGAGGGTGAGTGATAGATTTATGAATTTTGGGCAACAAATATAAAATCTGTTTGTGAGGGTCCCTAACCTGTAGATGTTGAACCGTCTTTTGTGTAATAATCCCTTCCTGCAATGCCTCATTAAGAAACTGGTCAATATCCTGTTTGAATCTGTTAGTTGGATCTACCCCCATATGCATATAACAATTGGAATCTGAAAGTTGTGTGAGGCCCTCCTGTACATAATAGTCTGTGTTTTGAATAACCACAGCTCCTCCTTTGTCAGCTTGAAGTATAACAATTTTGTGATTCAATCTAAGTTCAGAAAGTGCCTGTTTCTCCTGAGGAGTGATATTGTCTGGGGCTATATTGGTGTCATAATGGGGAAAATGTAGGTCCTTAAGTACAGCTTGCTGAAAAATACCCACATGTTTATTCATGGGGGGGTTGAAAAGTCGATTTCTTAAATGTAAAGTCAGTAGATCTTTGAGAGGAGGAGTTGTCCTGGTCAGAGAAAAAAATACGTAAATTTAGTTTTCTGCAATATTCCATAACATCCACAGAGACTGAATAATGATCAGAGAAAAAGCTAGGGACGAAACCCATTCCTTTATTTAGAATACTGTGTTGGTCTTGCGTGAGTACATGATCCGACAGATTCAGAACATTTTCAAAAGGTTTGGTTATTGATTCAATAGTGCCTGAACTAATCCTGGCATTGAGTCGGTACTTATTTCTGTTCTTATGTTTCCTCCCCCCTCTGGATTTCCTGCCATGCCTAAAGGGAACTGAGGTTGACTTTTCTTTTTTAGTGGTGAATGAGTCATCATTCCCCCCTCGCTGTCAGTGTAAGATGACTCCTCTCCTGATGTGCTAGTATAGCTCTGGTCTCTGTATTTTAAAATTAACCTTGGTCTCTTCCTAGACCTACCCCTGATCATACTTGATCCAGTATCTTGGAATCTCACAGTCCTTTGTATTTGGAAGGGCTGACCCTTCTCATAATCCGTCACATCCCTGGTGATTTTTTTAATTTTTCTATCCTTCACCATTTTATCATAGGTCGTCAATTCCTTGGACAGCCTATCAATACACTGGGGGTAGTTGGAATTTAACTTATATTTTTGGCATTCAATGCTCAGTTCTTTAACTTCAGAAACCAAGGAATCCACTGTTCTCTCATAATAAGATGTTAAAATTTTAACAAATACCATGGAGCCCATTCTTAACGCCTCATCCCATTCATCTGTCAGCCTCTGTTCAGATCTGCCAACAAGGGGGCGAAGCTTAATGCGGAGACCTCTAGGTGCCAAATTTTTGTGTGAGTAAGCTTTAAAAAGTCTCAAATGCCAAATATTGGCTCTAAGGCCCTTTAGACCTTTTTCCAGATTGCGGAATGCCAATTCACAGCCCCCACCAGTGTTGGGATTAGTTTGATTCAGGTTGTTGCTTGGGGTATGATCCAAGCCAAATATGGCAATGTCCTCCCTATCAGCACACAACCCGTCAAGTATCTGGTCCAAATCCATGTTATGAATAGATAATATTGAAAGGCTGTTCAAGGAAGAGATCCTATTCCCCTTCAATTATGTATATAAAAATGTATATAAAAGGATCAAGAAGATCAGATTCCAATGGGGTCCAAGTCAACAGAGACCAATGTAGCCAAACAGACAATAATGTATGAAAAATATTGGATCAAGAAGAATGTAAATGCCTGTAAAGTCAATATATGCAAGACACCAAAGATGTAATGGCTATGACCTTGATACTATTGGGTCCTTGGATATTAGTAACTGTACACAAAATTAGGATAACATATGTCCAATTCGTGTGTCATTGAATGAAAATCAGGCAAGTACATGTGCAGGGTATCATAGACAAAAAATATGGTATGACTGACCCAAAAAATACCAAAAAGTGTAACCACAATAAATCTGAAAAGTCATCTCAGTCTAAATACATGTCAAAACCCCAAAATGTATCATGAAGAAGGCCAAATGTGTAACTCCCTATAACATGAAAAATAGAGTCCAAAATGTAATATGGCTATATACCAACTAAACTGGCTTATATAGGTGTATAGAAAAAACCCTAGATAGTCATAAGTAATAATCATAGAGATTAATAGCTATAAATATTATTGGACTCTATGTGTGTACACCTTGAGTAGAAATCCAATGTGTATATATGCATACATAGAACTCAAAGTGAGGATTCAGAATAGGCACAATGAAAGAACAATCATTATAGAACAAATATCATGAAAGTGTGACCACCCATCATATATGGATAAAAAATGTTGACTCAAATGTACATCCAAAAACTGTTATGCAACTTCCTGATATCGATAAGACAGACAATTAACTCGACCTTGCTCATAATAGTCTAAAGCTCAATACAAATTGGAGATATTGCATGAGATGTGAACAATCCCAAAGCATGTGGAGAATGCAAACACTATGTTGATATAAACCACAAGCTCAACATGAATCAAAAAAGTATCCCCCAAAGATCGCTCACTGTAATGATCAAAAAAATTATTACCCTAAATAACATGTAAAAATATACAATTGTAATCTCTGAGTACAAATATATAGAGCTCCAAACATTTATAATGTCCCTATAATGTACTTAGAGAATAAATCAATTGAAACAAATTTAACAAATCCTAATAGCCCCAATAGGGAACCTGTGTGTGGCCACATTAATAGTTACTGTGAGTGGTACTCAATAATGTCATATATCCACCTTAGTAATTATAGGACAATTATAGCCCCTATGTCTAGCCATAATAATATGATTGGAATCAAATGATAAAATGTCACAAAACAGTGAATAACAGAAACTGTTAAAGATGCCAGTCTATGCTAACAACATATAAGCCCACATATTAACTAATAAGTAATACCTGGCCAGCTGAACATTAGCATATGCTTACATGCAACATAGTAATGACTGTTCACAAAAATTTAACAAACAGTAACTGTACTTCAAACACCAATGTCCATGAGTTCAAACGTCCAAAAATCAGACCAAATGTATGTCCCGAAAAATAAATCCAGAAATTGAATAGGATATGACCAATCCAACTATCAAAATATAGTATTCGCCCAATCCTTCGTGATATCCGTCCCAGGTAAGAATATCAGTTGTTATTCAGTTCAACATCCACACAGGTAAAAAATGCAGTTGAATCCAACCCATAATATGCTTCACATCGTACCAAATGTTCACATGAAAAGAACAACTCCCAATCTAGATAGTATATAGAGTATGGGACGCGTATACAAAGCACATATGCCCAGATAGAATAAACACAATATCAAAATGTGCAGATGTTATATCCACAATAATGGGTTGTATAAGTCACCAAAATGTGTAGGCCCAGTCAGCCTGTCTTAATCGCATCCCCGAAGTTGTATATCCACGTGAAAATTCAGCCCATGTAAAGTGAAAAGTTAATCGTGGAACAAATAGCCATTCTTGCTATAACATACTGGAAAGTAACCCATATGCGATAAATGTTGAGCAGAATTCAAGATAAATTATAATCCAAGTACGTATGTATAATGATGGTAATGCTGATAATGCCTACGTAGATAGTAAAATCACATACACAGGCCCAGTTGGTAAATGGTCTTACAAACCCCAAATCGTAACGGGAAAAATACAAAGAAAGTCACCCAAATGTTGAAAATCCTGGTAGCAACTCTCCAAACATCAAATCGTGACCACGAAAACCACCGGTGAATAGTATATATCCAAGTAAGAGAAAAAAGGAGTCATTTCCGCCAACAGCGAGGGGAACTGGACGCCAACAGCGAGGAAACACGCAAGCAGAAACACCAACCCTCGCACGTACAGCTTGCCCGGCCCAATCCAAATGTAAAAAAACACAAAGGGCCAGCAAATGCAGTTCCACTTGCTTTATTGGAAAACGAAATGGTGCTGTGATACACCAGAATAAATCCCAAGTCCTCAGACTAGTTTCGGCCAATGCCTTCTTCAGTGAGGAACTAATAGTAAAAACAATTCACCAGTGAAAATGCTGCATATATATAGAGTCCATTAACCAATGAAAAACATGGTATATTCCAGATCATTAATAGATGTAAGGATGTATGCCACTACAATGATACTTATAAAAAGCATATATATAAAAATGTGACCTATACATAATAAAAAGATAATGACATATATATATTCCTCCACAGGTGCCAGGGTTCCTTTACAAGTAACAGTATTTTTCCACAGGTGCCAGTGTTCCTTTACAAGTAACAGTATTCCTCAACAGGTGCCAGTGTTCCTTTACAAGTAACGGCATTCCCCTAGAGGTGCCAGTGCTTTTTTACAAGTAACAGTATTCCTCCAGAGGTCCAAGTGTTCCTTTACAAGTAATGGTATTCTTCCACAGGTGCCAGTGTTCCTTTAAAAGTAAAAGTATTCCTCCACAGGTGCCAGTGTTCCTTTACAAGTAACAGTATTCTGCCAGAGGTGCTAGTGTTCCTTTACAAGTAACGGCATTCCCCTACAGGTGCCAGTGTTCCTTTACAAGTAACAGTTTTGCTCCACAGGTCCCAGTGTTCCTTTACAATTAACTGTATTCCTCCAAAGGTGCCAGTGTTCCTTTACAAGTAACAGTATTCCTCCACAGGTGCCAGTGTTCCTTTACAAGTAATGGCATTCCTCCACAGGTGTCAGTGCTCCATTACAAGTAACATTAGTCCTCCACAGATGCCAGTGTTCCTTTTCAAGTAACAGTATTTCTCCATGGGTGCCAGTGTTCCTTTACAAGTAACAGTATTCCTCCACAGGTGCCAGTGTTCCTTTACAAATAACAGCATTTCTCCACAGGTGCCAGTGTACCTTTACAAGTAACAGTATTCCTCCACAGGTGCCAGTATACCTTTACAAGTAACAGTATTGCAACACAGGTGCCAGTGTTCCTTTACAAGTAACAGCATTCCTCCACAGGTGTCAGTGCTCCATTACAAGTAACATTAGTCCTCCGCAGGTGCCAGTGTTCCTTTACAAGTAACAGTATTCCTCCACAGGTGCCAGTGGTCCTTTACAAATAACAGCATTTCTCCACAGGTGCCAGTGTACCTTTACAAGTAACAGTATTCCTCCGCAGGTGCCAGTGTACCTTTACAAGTAACAGTATTGCAACACAGGTGCCAGTGTTCCTTTACAAGTAACAGCATTCCTCCACAGGTGTCAGTGCTCCATTACAAGTAACATTAGTCCTCCACAGGTGCCAGTGTTCCTTTACAAGTAATGGTATTCCTCCATGTGCCAGTGTTAGTTTACAAATAATAGTATTGCTCCACAGGTGCCAGTGTTCCTTTACAAGGAGCAGTATCCATCCACAGATGCCAGTGTTCCTTTACAAGTAACGGCATTCCTCCACAAGGTGTCAGTGCTCCATTACAAGTAACATTAGTCCTCCACAGGTGCCAGTCTTCCACAGGTGCCAGTGTTTCTTTACAAGTGACAGTATTCCTCCACAGGTGCCAGTGTTCTTTACAAGTAAATGTATTACTCCACAGGTGCAACCATTCCTTTGCAAGTAACGGTATTCCTCCTTGGGTGGGAGTGCTCCTTTACAAGTAACAGTATTCCTCCACAGGTGCCAGTGTTCCTTTACAAGTAACAGTACTCCTCCACAGGTGCCATTTTTCCTTCACAAGTAACAGCATTCCTCCACAGGTGCCAGTGTTCCATTACAAGTAACAGTATTCATCCACAAGTGCCAGTGTTCCTTCACAAGTAACAGTATTCCTCCACATGTGCCAGTGTTCCTTTACAAGTAACAGTATTTCTCCACAGGTGCTAGTGTTCCTTTGCAATTAACGGCATTCCATTACAAACATCAATGTTGCATCTTTAACATGTCAATGTTCATTTACTAGTAACAGTACTTCTCCACTGGAGCTAGTCTTTCCTTACAAGTATCAGGGTGATTCCATAATTACTAGTGTTCTACAAACGCTAGTGTTCCTCTGCCAGTTGTGCTGTTCTTCACAAGTTACCCTACAAGTAAAAGTATTTCTGTGCAAGTACTGGTACTGGTCTTACTACAAAAGTATTGGTGTCACATACAAGAGACGATGTTACTCCAAAAGTACTAGCATTCCTAAACAAGTAACAGTGTTCCTACAGAAGTGCTATTCTTTCAGTATATATTTCAGGCTTTCTTCATAAGTGCTGGTGTTCCAGCATGTATCACTATTCCTCATCAAGTACAAGTACTTCTCTATAAAAGTTTTATTCTGCCTCTGTCAGTGTGGACTATTCATCCTTCACAAGTGGCTACATTTCTGTGTACATGCCAGTTTCCTCTACTGGCTGTAATGGTTTTAGTGTTCTTCCACAACTGTCAGTGATTCTTCACAAATACTGGTGTTCTTCTTTACATATCATTGCCCTTTTAGAAGTACTGGTGTAACCAATCACAAGTGCTATTGTTTCAGGTACCCTATAACATTCACACTGTAATTTTGCATGAAAATGAAGGCCAGTACTGCCATATGTATATCATCATGCCAGCCTCTTAGTCTACACACAACTTGCAGCAGTGCATAGAAAGTCCATTCCAAGCAATTACCCTGATCAACATTTTTCTCTTAATGAAATTCTATATAGCTACCAATTGGTTTAATTCAACTAATAACTCATGGGAGAACTTCAGATTGATGGCAACTAAACATTTGTTAGCCCATAAAATAATAATTAATAAAAGGGACAAAAATATTAAACTTAGGATTCTATGGGAATAAATCTATAATATTATTTTTGCATAACCTTCTATAATGTCAATACCTCACTACGACCAGGAGCCTTTACACAACGTCTCACATCTTTAACCCCCACAAATTCTTCTCTTTTCCTCTCTAATACTGTACTTATAATAACCCTTGTAAAACTATTGATTTTATCAGTTTTTGCTATGCTGAATATTGAAAGCATCTTTGTACATAGTGTAAATAGTATTGTTTGATTGATCAACCTCCTCTCGCATTACTCTAAATGTATAACAATCGTTTATTATTTATATGTTTTCCATTTATCTGCTTTTTGTCATTTACTGTTTTGCCTGGATATAAAAATAAATAAAAATTATTGAAAAGAAAAGAAAGTCCATTCCAATGTAAATGCAGCTCCTGGGCCAGTGACCCACCACCATTCTCCTGAGAAAACAGCATCCTTTGGGAAATGTACAGGATCTTTCCATTTAATGCCATGTTTACAGGGCGGAGAAAGAAGTAATCATGCTGTGTATCAACAGAGTTCTCACACAAAAGCAAACACCGCAGTTATCAGAATGATACACATGCTACAGATGTCATAGGAACTGAAATTTACTAACACCACAAGCACACAGAAATGTTTATTTGCAAAAGTGAGTTATAATAATTTTTTTACTTCCAATGATTTTTTTTGCTTCTTTTACTTTGTTTCTTTACTGTCAAAATAGTAAATATTATCAGCGACAATATTTGGGGTTGTCATGCAAATTTGCTCCCTCTATTTTGAAGCAAATCTCAGAAACGATTCATTTGCAGAGAACCTTTTACGTAATAACATAACATAACATAACAAGATAGTAGACTACATTAAGGGCTGATAACAGAAAAACTGAAGTTATAGTCGCGGCAATACATGAAAAAGAAGAGCATCAGTTTGTGCCTTGAAAAAATAATAACTCTTCGAATAAGCAATATGCTTTTATACTGTTCATATGGGTTCAAAAGTAAGCTTAAATGAACTATTGTGGTCAGATGGAATGACCATCATTTGCAGTTGTCTGTGATGGCAACCAACATTAGTGGAAAAGGGTGGTACTGAGTACTTTCTAAGGGAAGATGTGGTCTTCTCCCTTACTAGCAGGTCACTACCAGATAGATGCTCCATATGTCTCAGCCTTCATAAGACTGGAGCTAATGACTCAATACAAAGTGTGTTATAACCAGTTCTGTGCCCCTATCCTAACAACACAAGTGCTGCAATTAAACAAGGTTCATGCTCCATAAATGTTTCGATCAAAAATAAACATTAGCCTTAGGCAAGCCACTGTTCCATGTCAGCTTATGCCTGCAGTGATCATATAAAATCCTTCAGTTAAAGAAAGGCAGAATTAAGATAGAAATGTCAACAGCTTATTAACTTAGGAAATGTATGATCTCTTTAAAGGAATGTACAGGTTCGATATATTTTGTATATCATATATCTGCGGTGATGGTGCTGGGGTACCGTTGTCGCCTCACAGTAAGGTGTTGTCCTGTTAGATTCTCTGCTAAAGCGTCTTCTGTGTGGAGACATGCTTGAATGAGCATACCTTCGTTGAAGGTTGTGCATCAGGGCTGGCAACTTGGCACGTAAAAATCTACTGCCAATCATTAACGGGCCGGAGTTCCGCTGTGGCGACCCCTAACCGGGAAAAGCTGAAAGACACAACAACAACAGGTTTGATATATTTTGTATATATTTATAATCTGGAGATTGTTGGCTATCCAGGTCTGAAATGTAAAAGTAGAAGTGACTGTTTAACAAAGTTACTGAAATCAAGCAGACTCAGATACACGTTTCATGAAATTTTAGGGTAAGAAGCAGCTCAAAATTATGCATCAATGGAGTACAAATGTGTGACTCAATGCCAGCTAATTATCAATTTGTATCATTTTCATATAGACAGCAGTACATGAACAATACCATTTTACAAGACTTGCCAGTCTTTTACATTGTTGGGGAGGGGAGACACTATGAAAGAAAATGTAGTTAACTGGAAATGTGATTAAAAATATGGTTAAATTCCAGTGTGGCTTACATCTCAAGTGGTTCCACAGCAACAAACCAGATCTAGGGACTGTAAATGATACTTAAATGTGACATGGGATATAGTCTGGAGAAGTCAAGGAAACAGAAAACTCAGAAACATGTACAGATGTGTCCATCTTATGCAATTACTCTACAATATTCTAAGACATAAGACATCCAGTTACAGGGAAAGCTTTTCATTTATACTGCAATATTTGAGAATGTGCTGTGTGGGTTTTACTTAGAGCACCAAATGTTATACCTCTCATCCTGCAGATGCTGAAAATCTTGGAAAATGCTCTTGAAAAGTAGCTATGTCTATCCAATAATAAAAAAAAGGATTACATGTAACTTGCATAACACCTCTCATCTCCTGTAGATTATGGGATATTACCATTCAAAAACATGTTTAAAAACAGTGTGACAAAATGACAAAATAAAAATAAGAAACATTATCATGGTGTATCCGTATTATCTGCTCCAGTGGCAGAGATGGATAAAGCTCTGACTATGATCCAGGTGACCCAAGTTCGACTAGCAGCTCAGGCAACTGATGGATGCGGCAGGGAGGAATGAGTGTTACCATCATAGGGTGAATGGGCAAATGCATAGGCAACTACTGTGTTAGTCCCTGGTGGAGGCTGAAGAAGGCACATTGGTAGGTGTGCCTAATGAGGGATACAGGATCAAAACATGGCTAAGCTGCTGTGGCAGTTGGGCAATACTGCACATTTCCATTACATGCCCCCCTCCCTCGGTATACCATTACATCTGCAAGGAAGTAGAGAAATGGGTAGGACATATGTACCCCCTTACCCTGGATGGATGCACAGAAGTATTCAGCCCTAGGATGCCTTGTTCCACAATTCACCCCAGCAAACACCGGATTAAAGTCCATGGGGAAAAGAAGACAGCTGATAGATACAGCATGGGCAGGTGCAAGGGTGTCAGGCTGATAGCATGAAGGATGGAGGGACACAAAAAACAGTGGTTTATCCAGATAAAGCTTTGTGTATATCTGAATAGTAAGAAAGTAAAAATAATACAGTTCTCATTTCAACCACAAACACAGACACAGACAGACAGACAGACACACACACACACACACACACACACACACACACACACACACACACACACACACACACACACACACACACAGGGAGGTCCAAAGTGTTTGATATCTAGGGAAGATACATACATGCATGCACATACACACACGCATGCAGGCATGTGTGCCCACGCACGTGCACACACACACACACACACACACACACACACACACACACACACACACACACACACACACAAACACACACAAATTCATGCACAATCTAGGAGGCTCAAAGTACTTTTTGATATCTGGGGTAGACTGAGGACTTTTCTGTGGTTTGAGGAAGCATGTTAGAACAAATTAAATTTTAACTACGTAACTAGGTTGCAATTTTGTAATCCAGGTGAAACATAAAATAGTAAAATTTATTCACAAGTTACTTGCATCAAAAAAGTTTAGGGACTCCAAAAAAGTATAAATACTCACCAAGAACAGATTTCCTAACAGAGCTCCTGATCTTTTAACTGTCAGGAAACACCTGATAAGATTGTAACCCTCATGTTGCAGTAGGTAGAGAAAAGAAGAAACTGTGACTGATGCTTATAAAGACAGAAGAAAAAATAGATCTAAATATGTCTCAGCTATGTGAACTAACAAGGGATTTATATCTAAGGAAGTCCTAAATGTGTGAAAACTGCCATGGTTTGGCCTTTGTAAATAAATATATTTGTATTTTTATTTTATTTGCTGATCATGATGCAGATTTCGCTGGAGATAATGCATTCCTATTCTATGATGTTGGCAAGTCAAAATTTAAGACATTGCCCTTCACTTGAAACTAAGTGTAAATCAGTTTCACAGTTCCTGGATCAGTGGATGTCCCTTCTGTTTAAACTAACGTTTGCTATCAAGAAGTAGGACTACCACAGCAGATATTCCCACCCCATCACAGAAGTCCTTCTTAAATATTCAGATTCATGAACCTTGGTAAAAACCTTATTCATATACTGTTCATTGATATGGAATTACGGTGGTGCAGTGGTTAGCATTCTCGCCTCACAACAAAAGGTTCTCTGGTTCGATCCTTGGCTGGGGTGCCTTCTGTGCGGAGTCTGCATGTCCTCCCTGTGGTTGCGTGGGTTTCCTCCGGGTGCTCTGGTTTCCTCCGACATGCTGCAGGTGGATTGGACACTAAATTGGCCCTAGGTGTAAGTGTGTGTGTGTTTGTGCCTTCTGTGGAAGGCTGGGCACCAGGCTGGCAACTTGACACTGTAAAACTCCACTGCAATCATGAGCAGACAGATGATCTGCTGTGGCGCCCCCTAACCGGGAAAAGCTGAATGAAGATGAGTCTGAAAACAACAAACACTGTGAAGCCTTTTACCATAATCTATTAGTAATAAGAATACCTTTAGATCCAGTTAACCTCTTTTTTTCTAACTTTGAGAAAGGTAAAGCAGAAATCCATGCACACCTTTACACTCTGCAATACAAGCTTTGCAACAAATAACTCATAAACTCTGATAAATAAAACACAAATCTAAAGTTTTGGTCCATATTCATTGAAGATAAAGTGAAACATGCATAGCAATATTAGTTACCAGTGATGGAAAAGTGCTTCTCAAATACTTCTATCACTTTTGAAAGAAACTCAGAATATACAGTACTTCAAATATATGCTAAGAAAAATAAATTGATTTATCTAATTACAGGTGATCTATGGTACTCACATATCGAGTCCAACGTGAAATCCAACAAAACATTCCTGATATATAAAATAACCCAATTAATTTTTTTTGTATCTGGTGATTCACAGAAAGTCAAATAAAAAAGGAAGCTAATAATCAATACTTCTCAGTGAGAATAGTTACGTGTGTGTATATCTAGGCTTTAGGCTAGGATTTAGGTAAGGCATATCACTTAACACCAAAAAAAAGAAAAAAAAAAAGAAAGAAACAAGTGACCTCTCCATATAGCTGGACATAAATATATAGGGTCTACTTTAGACGAGTGAAATACCACACACTTCACTTTCAGAATGTTGAGAAGACAAACAACTGCATTTTAATGACCTCTCTGAACTTCGACTGAAAACTCCAGATAAGTAACCACTTGGCCACAATGTTGAACTTTGCCCCTTACCCCCAGTGTAGTGCAATCTCGGAGTTGGTATATTTAGTTAGGGGGTGGGGGTCACAGCCCCCCCCACATGGCTGGTTGGGGGTGAAGTACCCCACATGGATGGGTTTAATTTGCTTCAGTTTTAATTTATTTTAAATTAAACCCACCCCCTCTATGTGGGGGGCTGTACCTCCCACCCCCCATAACTAAATATACCAATTCCGAGAGGGAATATCTAGTTACAGAACAGGAGGCCCTCAAGGATCTATTCTTGTGCCTCTGATTTTTAATGTTTTCACAAACAATTTACATACAGTCTCCCTGCAAACTACGTTCATTCAGTATGCAGACAACTCAGAAATCATCTCCTTATCCAATATCCTCCAAAATCTCATAAGTAAAACACAAGATGCCTTTACATCCATAGAAACCTGCTTAAATGAAGCACAGCTTCTACTTAATCCCAAAAAAATCCAAACTATTGCTATTCTTATCTAAGCCAGTCTTACAAGACTTGAAGCTATACTCACAGAACAACACAGAAATTGAAATAGTAACTAATACCAAACTATTAAGCATTTACTATTGACAATAAACTTACCTTTGAGCAACATATACTCAGTATAATAAAAAACACATTTTAAACTTGGTAGACTTTATAGACATAAACTTCACATAGATAAGCCCACAAAAAAGACACTTGCCAACAGCCTCCTGCTCCCATCCTTCTTATATGGGGCCCCCATCTTCACCAACCTCTACCAGTCTCTTAAAAATAAACTCCAAGCATGCTACAATAAAACTGGCAAATTTGCAACTGGTATACCTGAAAACATTGACATGCCAAAACACCAACGACGAGAACACTGAGACCGGAAGATCGATAACTGAGATGACCAAAAGTTTAAAAGCCCGACGCTGAGAACACCAACATGTTAAGGTAAGTGTGCGATAGTGACAGACTTTAGGGTTAGGGGCGGGTTAAGTGAGTTAGGATTAGGGTGCGGGTAAGGTAAGTGTGCGATAGTGACAGACTTTAGGGTTAGGGCAGGTTAAGTGAGTTAGGGTTAGGGCGCAGGTTAGGTGAGTGTGCGATAGTGACGGACCTTAGGGTTAGGGTTTGGGTTAAGGTTAGTGCATAGATAGTTGTGTATGTAAGGTTTAATGTAGGTTTGTAAAGTTTTTGGTGTGCTTGTGCTGTGTGTGTGTGTTTTTCAGAAAAGGTATTTGTTTTGTTTTGTTGATTGTTGGGATTGTGGTTTGTCGGGCATGTGAAGTTTCGTGCTTTTAAACTGTCGATCATCTCAGTTGTCGATATTCCGGTCTTGGTGTTCTCGTCATTGGTGTTTTGGCATGTCAGTGTTTTTAAGTAGACCCATATATATATATATATATATATATATATATATATATATATATATATATATATATATCTTATATTACTGGAGCTTTTCTCCCTGGGCCTCAACTGAAAATGGGTTCCTGATCCAGTGGATTTTCCCAGTCAACAATTATTAAATAAATAAATAAAATAAATACAATTTGTAGGTGGACAAGTGGTTACATACCTGGAGTTTTCAGTCAGTGTTCCGAGATGTCATTGAAATGCGGTTGTCAGTTAAGTCATCTCGGTATTATGAAAAGTCGGGTCTGTGGTATTTCGCTCTTCTAAAGTAGACCCATGTATATGTATATATGTATATATATATATATATCTATATATATTTATATATATATATATATATATATATATATATATATATATATATTTGCATAACTTTATATTATATATATATATATATATATATATATATATATATATTTATATATACATGTATATATATATATATATATATATATATATATATATATATTCTTATATACATATATATATATATATATATATATAAATGGTTTACAATCAAATTTACAATTTGTAAACAAAGACAAACAACTGCATTTTAATGACCTCAGTAAACTTGGACTGAAAACTCCAGATAAGTAACCACTTGGCCACAATGTTGAACTTTGCCCCTTACCCCCAGTGTAGTGCAATCTTGGAGTTGGTATATTTAGTTAGGGGGTGAGGGTCACAGCCCCCCCACATGGCTGTTTGGGGGTGAAGTACCCCACATGGGTGGGTTTAATTTGCTTCAGTAAACAAGTTTACAATTACATTGAGTCACAATGTGGAATGTCTGAACTCCGAACACTGCAATTGTGAAAAACGATATTCCAGACTGCTAAATCTCGGCCCCTCTCGACCCATGGTAGTACTTGTATCTAGGTCCAAAACTGGAAGTGAATGTCAAAGTTCGGTGTTTTTTCGAGCTATGGAATTTCAGCAGTCCAGTTTTCATAGATTTTGTTTGATAATATGAGTGAACGGCGATGTTCAATCAAAGTTTTGATAGTAAACCTATATATATATATATATATATATATATATATATATATATATATATATATATATATATGACAGAGATACAGACCAAGCTCGATGTAAACAATGAAACTAGATAAAATAGGATTTTGTTTTTGATAACATCAATTTTTTTGGTGAACTGTTCTTATTTCGTACTTCTGCTTTCAGTTCTATTAACATAGAACATTATTATTTAATTTATGTCAAGGTTACCAAAAATAAATGCTTATTTCTACTCAACAAATCATAACAGTGACACAGAGCTTGTAGCATTCTTTTGTCTGGTAGATGGGCTTAGCAGCCTTTCCTGCTTTGCTGCACAGAGGTCTCTGTCTGCTGAGGAATGTAAACTGTCTGCCAAACACTTTACCACTAAGTTCCCCTCCATCTGGTTTAGTGTCGGCTCTAGTATGCTCTCAGGAACATTCAGTAGATCAGTGTAAGCTGTCTTGGTTTTGGTCTGAGTTTGGCATTCCCAGTTTCAAGGGGTTTATTACACCAATCTTCAAGATGCATTTGATATGGATTGAATCCTTGTCCATCAAAGCTAGTATTGTCTTGCTTGGATGAGATAAGCATGCTGTCACTTATGACTGCTGTTCCTCCATGATTTTTAAAGGAGGCTTGGGTTACTTTTGTTCATAAGAAGGTTGATGTGGATGTTGATAATGTGGATTACTCCAGGTCCGTCTCAACCTCATTTGTTTGTGAGCATCTTCAGATGGTCTCTGTGTAACTGGATTCTTATTTCAATGCTAATCAAATTTATGAGCCATATTAGTTCAGTTTCTTATCTAGGCAAAGTACTGAAAATGCTCTGACTTTAGGATTTTGATCTCCTGACAGCAAGGGAGTAATGTTATTATGCTATCTTGGTCCTTTTGGATCTCACTTCAGCATTTGACAGGATGGTCAGTCTAGTATTATGTTACCTTTGGTGTTGTATGACAGTGGTTTATTTCCTACCTTTCTGACCATAATTAGTGGTCACTCTTTCCACCTGCTATGAGGTTCAAGTCTGGGATTCACTGGTATTCACTGTGTATATGATTCCATTAGGAGATGTTGTTCACAGGTGAGGTTAAAACTACCATTGTTAAGCTAATGCCACACAGCTTTACCCCTCCTTCCTTAATGATTTTATGTGGGCATTAAAAATGTTTCTTTGGAGATGGAGTGTATTCAAAATTGGATGATAGATAATTGGTTGTAAATCAATACCAGAAAGATGGTTGACTTGGCCACTCATACCATTATTCATGATTTTTCTGCTCCAGTTTTGTCACTGGATACAATGATGACAAATTGGAATTCATGATGAATGTGCATAATTTATGTAAGAGATAGTTCATGCTAGCCTCACCCTTAATGGACAGGTATCCATTATCCTAAAGTCCTCATGTTATCACCTGAGGAATATCTCCTTAATTAAGCACCTCATTCCATCAACTGATTTACCTCTGGCGATGCATGCCTTGGTCTATTTATGGTTGAACTATTGTAATGCCCTCTCCATTGGGCTTTCAAACATCAGATTCTACCATTTGCAACTGGTGCAGAATTTGATTGCTTGGCTACTTACTGGGATATCTAGAAATCACCAGAAAACCCCACAAAGGTGGTACATGGGAAGCAGGAAAGCACTCCAATATCCATTCCAAAAAAATATAATAGTAATGACAACTGACATATTATAAAAATAAATGAATTGTATTCACTTAAACGCTTAACTGTATCACTGCATTTTTCATCAGAACACTCCAGACTTCTTCAGATACCTTCCCCATCAATCAGTTCTCATATATACTCTTACCAAAGCTAATAATCTCCCCTTACTGATTGAACAATGGTTCACGTTTGTGCACTATTAAAACAGCCACTACCCATTAATGAGTACACGATGTCAAACATGAAGAAAAATGAGAGCATGATAATTTTCTATTTGAATATCAGCAACCTTAAAACTTGTGTATACTTTTTTACTAAAATAAATAAAAAATAAAACGTTCCTATTAATAATTAATAAAAGTGTTCACCATACTATCTAGATACCACCATAGTAGACCAATGTTGGGAGTTTGCGCTGCTTGTCCATCAAGTCTTACATTGTTTACAAAGTCCTCATCATGGCAGAGCTTACATATTACAGCTTAGGTTCCCCTTATCTTAGAGAACTTCCCAGCTGCCATTTACCCTACTGACACTCTATGCTCTAATACCCTGAGGCTGCTGGAGGTATTGAGAATTCAGCTTGATAATTCAGGTTAGCTTTGCTTAACATATCTGCTGGGTTTACCCCAACCCTTGATGGCTTTAAGTGTTTTCTTAAACATTACTCTTATGACCTCAGCTGTGGGAGTTTGTCTCAATTATATTTGTTTTTTTTTCCCATTGCCATTACCTTATTTGTGAATGTTCAATTATGTTATGTTTTCAGTAGTACTTAGCTTGTAAGCACTTAAACTTGAATATGAATGCTTACAAAGAGCAACGTTATTTCTTTCATTCAACTTCCTAAAAGTATATGAATTACATTCTGAGGTTTGACTCATCAATAACAAGTTACTCAAGCCAGATTCTACAAACATACGGCACAGGTGATAGTCCATGCCTAGAAACTGTGGTACTTCAGCCTTTTTTATGTTGCATAGGTGTACAGAATGGTATAAATTACTTTGTCCATTACAAAACATAGCCTTTGAAAAGTTGTTTTCAAAGTTGTTCACAAAGTAAGAACACACAAACCATTTTGGAACAGGCAGGTACTTGAAACATTTCATTCAAGACTACAAATATGAAAAAGAAAAATGGTAGCTATGAAACATTTTAAAAATATAACTTCTCAACTCTTCAAATGCGCATTTCACATGAAAATCAGAACAAAAGTTGAAAGTACCTACATAGCAAATAAGCTAGCAACTGCCAGGACACTGAACTCCCTTGTACTATATTGAATGCAGTGCATAAAGTGCATCTAAGTGTGACAAAAATGAGGCAGAACAAGATAAGATAGTAAACAAAACTTTTTTTATTACAAATATTATATGAATCAGGTGAGATCAACTCCCACAATCATGACTAATGCAGAAGAAATGCCAATATTTCAAGGGCCACTAGAAATCATTGAAATATTGCAAAGTTTCAAGGCTGTGTTCCTTAAACACTGTTGTAAATGAGACTGCTTTTAATATGTTCACCTAAAATACTACTGTTTATGATACTGCCTCTGTAACAGGATTAGAAATATTTCACATCTGTCATGTTAAAGTTTCACAAAGCAGGGACATCAGATTTTGATGTTGTGTATATTACTGTATATGCAGGTGTGGAAATTAAAAATTTCAATTGCCACACTTGTGACATCTAAGTTTTAGACAAAATTCTAAATAATTTCAATGTATTCTTAAACAGTGAATATTTATTAAATGCTATAAGTGCCATTTAATAATAATAGCAACACTAATATTTAAATGAAACAACAATGAACAGTTGTCACATACTAGAGTGCAAATACATGAGTATTTTTAAAATAATAAATTAAATGTCCTTTTGAAATGCACATCAAATTTCAAGCTCTAAGTAATGAGTTTTGAACAAATAAATGAAGATCCACATTTCAAACCACTGTTGCCCAAAGCTTTTACTAAAGCTCCAATGTTCAGTGATCACTTTTCATTCCAGCATTACAGCAGGTATAAAATATTCCCTTTCTTTGATAAGTAAAGATACAGACTACTATAAAAAGGAAAAGCTGTGATGGCAAAAGCCTTGCCAACTGAATGCTAGGGAGGGAAGGAAAAAACAGTATTGGTATGTTGCATTTTCTTCGAAAGACAGGTATATATTTTTAACAAAATAAGTTTAGATGATTGTGCAAGAAACTGATTCAGTTATGTGCACTAAAATGTAATTATTATATCATACTTTTTTGATTCCTTCAGTAAAGCACTAAATGTCTATATCTGGTATCTTAGAATACTGCTCTTAAATGCTAGAGCATTAAGCAGTACCAAATATTCATCATGAACATACGAGTCTAATGATCTGATGATCTGTTACTTAAAGGAACTTATACATTAATAAACACGGGGCCTCTCGAAGAATGTTATTTGTGTCTTACTGTAGGACAGAATCAAAACACACACACTGCTACACAGCAAAAACTTACACACTGTGTGATAATTATGCTATTTTAGTTCTACTGTCAAAACAATTTTGTACCACAGTGAGGGGTTATAACATTAAAACTATAGTAAATGGAAGCCTGCTTGGATTTATAACTGAAGATTACCTATATCCTGTAGGGAAGCATTTGCATTTTAATCCACTGCTGGGCTCTTATTTCACAAACTGATACTTTATTCCACAACTAGAAGCAACTGCTTTAGACTTGATATGTATGTATTGTGTGAACGTGAACATGTGAGTTCTTTTGTGCATTCAAAGAATGGAACACTGTGCAACCATTCATTGCACAGAGTTCATAGAAAGCCCTAATCGGCGATTCTGCACAATATCGATAAAAAAAAACAAAACATCAATTGATAGAATAAAGTATACAAGGCTGCACCCTACAGTGTGAACAGCATGAACGCTGAAGTACATAATTTCAGTAGTTACCTACCAGATGCTTGTTACATAATTTCCGCAGTTATTTACCAACTACTTGTTAGCATATTGTTGCTCTACATCTCCTGTGGAGTATAAGGTTAGTGGCATGAGATTTGCTGTAGGTGCTAATGTTTTTTAGTATTAGACTGCCTGTGGCCCATTTAATATTACGATCACTAATTATTTATTTATTACATTATGTTCTGCCACTCTGACCAAGTCTAAGTCACTTCCTTTCACTTCAACTACTAACTTGATCCATATTTTGTTTTCGGCAAGGTGTTTTACTACAGGTATGGGATTTAGTCAGAGTCTACATGAGGCCAAGGCTTTCCAAAATGATGGCACAGGTCTTAATGGGGTTTTTTTGCCTATATCATACAGAAACAATGAACAGTACTTTGAATGAACTCTGTACGATGAATAGTTGCATGATGTTCCATGTAGGAATTCTATGTATAACCATATATAAATATCACGTTGCATTTTGTTACACTTTTCAATTCAACGCAGCAACATAAATTGTAGTTTCTTCATTTCTTTTCACATGCATTTTTTGTCTCTACCCTGTCCCACCAACCTTGGGGAAATAGGATCAAATCCCACTGTATCCCAGTCCAGGACACATTTCGGATTCAAGCATTGGATAACACTGCTCACTCTCCATTACAGTGTGAGACTGAAAGACCCCAGTTATGTCACTGACTACTCACATTATCCTTGCTGTGGTGGTATAACATACCGTGACAAGGGTGCACTTCTCCATATAGTGTACCTGTCTTCTCTGCAGTTTTCCGTGATCACGACAAGGCTGCAAAGTAGCTTATGTTAAACTCTCCCACCTGACAAAAGAGGAGGGCGGACCTCATTTTTTGTTAAATTAAGTCATTCCAAGTTTATAAATACAAACATAAAGCAAATAATTCTCAATGTTAAATGGCAGAAGACATAAACAGTACAAAACTTTTTAAAACATAATAACAAAGACAGAAAAGCAGCTACTGTTCATAACACACATGAAAATAAAAGACTCCATGGGGATTCTTGCACAGCTCCTTACTAAATTTACCAATAAAGGCAAATAAATCGGATTAAGATGCTCTAGCTGTTACTGTTTTTTGAGTATTCATTCCAAGCCATTAAACAGCATTCAGCTGGGAACTCCTATTCATTTAATATGTCTATGAGACAAATGCCTGAGTCCCAGGCACATGAATACCCCTATATCAGTGCTAGGGACTGGGGCTTCTTGTAGCTAACATGTCCTGCCACTTGTACTAAGAGGTAAAGCAGCAGAGGGGAAAAGAGTGGAGCTGCGGCAATTCACTCCGACACAGTAGCTGACTTTGGGATAGGTTAGTATGTCAGCCATGAAGAGGTAGTTAGAGGGGGTTGGAATGCAAATTAGGGGTTCAGTCAGAGATTGTGAGGGGCATTTATCTTTAATGAGGGGAGAGACTTAGGTTTTAGGAGCAGGAAGGGGGTTTAGGGTTAGGAAGCTATCTAGGAAGTTTAGGTAGTAGGAAGGGAATTGTAGGTTTAGGGAGTCGGAGGAGAGTTTTATGATTAGCAAGTGATTGGGGACTTTTGGTTTTGGGTACAGGAGGGGAGTTTAAGACTGGTGAGCAGAAGTGATGTTTTAGGTTTCGGGAGCAATCAGAGTCTTTAGGTTTAGGGAGGAGGAATGAAGTTTTAGGTTTGGGCAACAAATGGTTTTTTTAGGGCTAGGAAGGGGAGTTATATGGTTAGGGTTAGGGACTAAGTAGGAATTTTAGGTTTAGAGTTAGTGTTCTGGTAGGTCTATGCAGGTCAGTAGGGTAAGGTGGTTGAAGGGAAAGGTAATTCATGATGATTAGGCTAATGGGAGTTACTGCACTTGCCAAATAAAGCATAAAGCAACTGGCAGCAGGCAATTGTGTCACAAGCTAGTAGTGTGTGAGCACCTATAGTAGACCTTCATTTAGTCCTTATCCAGCTGTGAAAGACAGGCAGTCTGTGGATGATGAAGTGTGAAATAATGCAAACTGGCAAAAGGCCAACTTAATTTCACTAACTCCATTCTTTGAGCTCAGTCCTCAAGACTTGAGTATGCGTCTTGTAATGGCATTTGGTCTGAGTTTTATACCTTACTTTTTATACAGCAAAATTTATAAATGCATTTTCTAGTGTGCATTCTGGCTGCTCCGGTGTTACTGCATGTCAGACAATAAGTGATAAAAGTGTTACACTGCTTTCCAGTGATTCGACTTTCTCCTAGGTGCAGCAATCTCAAAATGACAGTAATAGTGATTGTGAGTAAATGGGCTTGACCCCTACATGTGGGTAGATGAAGGCTTGATCCCTGCAAAATACATATTTTGGGGGTAAATTGATCATAAACCGAGCAGGCAGAGTACATGCATTCTCAGAATGTGTACATTTTTGATGTAATTTACAGTATCTCATTACCATGCAAGTGTGATGTGAGATTTTAGGGAGTAACATACAAACCGGATCCTTGGCAAAATTATATCATCTTCAAAAAAGTTGACTGCATTTTAGTCTTTGCTTTTACCCACATCCGAGATAGTAATAAGACCAGAGTTGCTTTTAATAAGTCTGCAACTGCAGGGGGCATAGTCCCTGCATGGAGGGAACAGAGGCTTGAGTACACAAAAAGGTTCTTAAAAAGCATCTCAGACATTTTATTTCATTTGTAATCATATCAGATTACTTCATATGACATACACTCTTTGACATCTGAGATCTTTTTGTGGAAAGCATAGAAAGAAACAGCTTCAATCATCAGTAACTCAAACAATGACCTGTCCTGAGATAAGATGTCTCACATATATTTAAATATCTTCAGTGTTAGTATACTAAATTTCATCCTTGTCTGAGGGTGAGTAGCTTTCCAGTGACAATTTATGCACTTCCTGCCAACTGCTAAGATGATCCAGAAAACTATTTTGAAAACAAAGAACATTAACCAACACTGTGACCTTATTCAATACTACATCATTCCAAACGGTCTGAATAATGTACTGAATTAATAGAGTAAACAATGTAAAGTATATGCCACCAGCTACCCACCACAATACACACATTCCACCAACAAGAGACAGAAAGAATACGTCTGAATGATTTGGGGATGTCTGAAAAGCATAAAGGAAACTCTCTGCAGGCTTCTTCAAACAAAAACCTTCCACTGAAGAGTGCATATTCTGTAATATTGGGAAAGACAGCCCAATACTCGATTTAAGTCCAGAGATATGTCTAGGTCCCGATGGGTGAAGTACAAGATGCTGGTTGGAATGGACAACTCGGTTCTGTGAAGTGCATAGATCGCAGAGAAATATGACAGAATGTTTGCAGTGTGGAGTGATGTGTGCATACAGTTACAATAATAATAGCAGGTGTTCCCTTGTTATAACTTGGAGGAAAAATTTAAGACTTGAACTTATCTATTGTCTTACCTTTTGGATATGAAGCCAGTTTGAGTGAAATAGTTTGCATTTGTCGAGCAAACGTTCCACTGAAACAAGTTACTTATTATCAGGGGAGTAGTGATACTACCTTAAGCTCTTAGCCCATCACTAGTAGGTCAAGGTGACTGTATAATGTATATGAACACCACCGTGCAGGCAATAGGAACGAGAATGATTCAGTGTTTCGAAGGAGGCAGTGAGATACATATGCAGGAGCTGCATGCATGTGGTTATAGGAGCCTGCACAGTGTAGAGATAGATATGCAAAAGCTGCATGCATGTGGTTATAGGTGCCTGCACAGTGTAGAGATAGATATGCAAAAGCTGCATGCATGTGGTTATAGGAGCCTGCACAGTGTAGAGATAGATATGCAAAAGCTGCATGCATGTGGTGATAGGAGCCTGCACAGTGTAGAGATAGATATGCAAAAGCTGCATGCATGTGGTTATAGGAGCCTGCACAGTGTAGAGATAGATATGCAAAAGCTGCATGCATGTGGTTATAGGAGCCTGCACAGTGTAGAGATAGATATGCAAAAGCTGCATGCATGTGGTTATAGGAGCCTGCACAGTGTAGAGATAGATATGCAAAAGCTGCATGCATGTGGTTATAGGAGCCTGCACAGTGTAGAGATAGATATGCAAAAGCTGCATGCATGTGGTTATAGGAGCCTGCACAGTGTAGTACCTGAGACACAAAGCTTTTTAATTGCTTATGCTAGCTGCATGGTGCTGTAATCCACTGGATATGCATTTGCTCTAGAAGATTCTCTAAATTAACATCTCACAGAGGCTGGAAGTTCATCCATAGTTTCTATGCTGAATATTGAGCATTCTAACAAAAAAACATATGTCAAGTTACTAGAAGTAGGATAAAATATATTGCAAACGTGTATGCATACATGCACACAGACTTATATAGATGGGGGCACTTCATCTGGTTAAAAATTACATTGATTGACCATGAAGTGAAGGGGCACTTTGTCTGATGATCTGAATGTCCAAATTTCATTTGGAATGATTTACACTACTTAGGGCCAGTTGCTCTTTCGTGGAAGTTGTACAATCATGGTGTTGACATACTAAGATTAGAGATGGTGGATTAGTGAAGAATCTTTTTGGTGGGGGGGGGGGTACTGTTACAGGGAATATTTTGTATTTGTTGACTGGAAAAAAGACTGATACAAGTTAGAAACCATAAATATAAATGTGCCTGCAAAATATCCCTAACAACATCCAAACCAAAGGTTACACAAACAATATCTCTGTATCTTTGCTGCTGAAAGATGACGCCATCTTCTTTTCAAATGACTGAAATTTCCAGCATGTATTGCATAATTTTCACCATGGAGTGGAAGCAGCCTGAATGAAAATCAGCACCTTCAAATAACAGCTTATGTTAGTCTCCGTGAAAAGAGGAGACTGCCCTCTGCATGTGTGAGAAGGAGCTGAAGCAATTTAAATATCTCGGGTTGTCCTTGTGAGTGGTGGCAGCGGGAACTGAAGACTGACTAGCTCACTGTTACAGTGATAAACATGCTGCAGGTGGTAAGGAAGTAAGACATAAATCACTGGACAAATCTCTTAACTTACCATTCAGTATAGGTCCCATCATTTCCTGTTGTTATAAAGTTTTCAGTGATTGAAAGAATGAGATAATGGGTACAAGAAGCAGACATAAGGGTTCTTCAGAGGACAGCTGGACTCACTCACTGATAATCTCAACAAGCCAGGATGACCTTGATGTATAGCTATTGCTAATCTGTGTAGGGGTCAACACTTTGCTAGGATGCCCTTCAATGACTTCCAAGGGAGATATACTAGATACTGCCCATTGGAAAAAGACATTAGGGCAGTTCTCAGAAATTAGGATGGCCTGAAGAATGTTGCCGAGGACTGGCACACTTAGCATACCCTCCTCAGCTAGCTACCATGTGGCCTTCACAAGGACAAGCAGTTTAGAAAATGAAGATGATTTCCCTTAACAGAGAAAAATAAAAGGACAATAAGAAAAAAGTAAAGCAATTACTGTGAGGCTAGAAATTTTAGTTATTTAGTTAAATGCATATGCTGTTGAGCAAAAAAAAAAAACAATTGAACAAAAACTGGAAATTTGGTGATCTGCATAGTTCTTCAATAAGAAAAACAATTGTTAAAATATAGACAAAATTGAAATCTAGCGAGTTGCATAATTCATTAATAAGTAGGAAAATAGCAGATTTTAAGAAAAACAAATCTAACCTCATCTAAAGCTTTAGCTGTAAACAAACAAGAAGAAATACATGTACATATTTAACAAAATGACTAAAATGTTGTGTAGAACGGATCAGAGAAACCATATACAATCATGACAATAGCTGCATAGAGGCAACTGTACCCACCAGAAATAAGTACAGAACTAACTCAAAAAAACAAGCCAACCATGTGGAATCACAACATCGATAGGCTGTACAACAGAAGGAAAAAATCTTGGTAAAAATTAGGAGGTACTGCACCTGGCAGAATAAAGGCACTCTCATCGAACTAAACAAACAATTCAGAGGACAAATAAAGTCTACCAAAACTAAATTTGAGGTAAATTTGGCCTCCCAGTCCAAAGGCAACCACAAGGCATTCTTTATCTATGTCTGCAACCTCAAAAGCCATACGCAATTGTGTGTAGAGCTTATTGTTAATGAAGCCACCTATCCTGAGCCAGAAGATATAGCAAAGCAATTGGCAGACAAATTCGGCTCTAACTTTACCTCTCTTTCCACTGTTGCTTCTCATTAGTAAATAGCATAAATATAACTCCGCCTACTATCACTAGGAAACAAGTCCTCAATGTTCTCTCTATAACCAGCAATACTGCATTGATGGGCCCAGACAATATCCCAAGAGGCCTTCTAAATAGCATGAAACATTACCCATCAAGCTGTCTGGAATTGCTATTTAACTGCAGCCTCCAAATAGGCTTCATGCCTCATGAATGGAGAACATCAACAGTCATCCCTGTACCATAAGTCTCATTACTCTCATATGCAAAGGCTTGAACAGAATTATTATGGAAATGATCATTGATGGCAGAAAACCTCCAGACACTGGACCCAACCCAGTTTGATTTCGTCAAGGGACTATCATGCCTACCCGACCTGATGGACTTCTTTGAGTGGTCATCAAAGCACTGGATGAGGGCAAAATGGTTCACACTGCCTACTTTGAAGTGAACAAGGCATTTGACAAAATATCCAACTTGGACATTGTTGATAAACTCAAGAAGTTAGGTGTAAACCATTATATCACCCAGTGGCTAGCTAGCTGGCTCACAGACAGGACCGAGAAAGTTAGAATTGGGGAGTCCACTTGTACAAAGAGGCCAGTAACAAGCACCATCCCTCAGGAATCATTCCTGGGACAGATTATTTTTGACATTTACTTCTCTGAAGTCAAGACCAATGTCAAGGGCCTTTGTCTGACCAAATCTGCAAACAATTGCAAATTAGTAGTAGTCATAAAATTCTGCATTGATATTAATGTTCTCCAGGAAGGGCTGACACAGACAGCTTGCATCAGAGCCATGGAGTAAAACTAAATGCCAGGAAATGCATAATAGTATCCTTTGGGAAGTTATCCACCCATGGTAACTATCATATTGACAACACACTCCTAAGAGTTGGCCCAGTAGTCAGGGAGTTGGGGACACACACAGACAGTAATCTAGCCTTTGACCATCACATGTCTACAGTAATGAGGAAATCATTTTATGTTGTGCAACTTACAAACAAAGGTATGGTATATACATCTAAGGAAGTCCTTGTTCCACCATATTCAGCATTCATCAGACCTGTCATTGAATACAGTGCCCTCTTTGGTATGTACCTAACCAGGAACATCCAACAATTGAAAGATCCACAGAGGTTTCATCCTTAAAATAATATATGGTGCAAGTAACATGTCCTGTGTGCAGATCACCTCAAGGCCCTATCCCTGCATTCTGTCTCCTACAGGCTGTTTAGGGGTTATTATGCCTGGCATGCAAGGCATTGTTGGACCACACCCTGATGGACCTCCTGCATATCTGCAAGACAAACAGCACCAGAATTACCTTAAAACGTCCCTGTGATATAAGTAGGACCTGCTAGAAAGATAGGTATGTATCCCCGAGACTACCCCTTCTCTGGAAGCGGCTCCCATCCATGTGAAGCAGAGTTCTTCCACAACTCAATTCATACATAGCTTGAACAATTGGATGGGAAACAGGAAATTCATTCCTGATTTGGCATCAATGTCTCTAATCAACACAGGCAGCCTGTAAATGGTCCATCTCCCAGTCCCCTGCTTGTAAATGTTTCATCTCCCAAGCCCCGGCTTACACTTATCAGAGATATCAGAACTTGTCAGAGATTTGAGATGCATGGCTGAGCTTAAAAAATGTAGCCTAGTATTATGATCCTATGAACTACAGAAATTTAATATGACTTAAACAAAACAGTAAAATAAAGTGCAGATGTATTATAGTGGTAAATGAAACAAAAAGGCAGTCAGTAGCTCAAGAATAGGGTAAAGTTAATACTATCATCATGTAATAGATGTGGCTATAAAGATGAGATAAATTAATGCCATGTTTTAATCAGTTTTTAATCATCTATGTCAAAAGGAAATATTTTGCAAAGGTGTATAAAAACGGAAGATAAGTGTGTTGAAAAGAAGTTGCAAGTTATTGAACAAAAATATGAAAGTGGTTTGTGTGTTGGTACAAGTGAAATCAAATGTGATAAAATAGCGAAATCCACAAATGCAACAGAGGTATTGAGATGAGTGCAATTCAAGATTCAGATATGAAAATACTCGTGTGAAAATAAACACCAGGAAATATGATATATTTAGTAATGTTAATTAAAATGGTGCACAGAACTGTCCATCTATAATGCATACCGTAATAACAATCCAAAGACTTTGATGACTAGTCATCAGTAAAATGAAGTCAGAACAGAATTCTCTGAATTCTTAAAAAAAAAAAAATCTGTTTTCACATACATGTTACTTGTTACGCATAAAATCAACTGACCAATACAGCAAATACAAATGTAATCAATTTATAAAAGTCTCTATTGTCAAGAAACTAAGTACCTGCTATTGTGATATTTAACAATAAACTGCAATACAAAAGTAAAAAAATATGTGTGAATGGGAATTCAGATATATAGCATGCTAACTGCAGTCTAATGATTATAAAGAGAGAAGTAGCCACTGAAAATTGCCAAGAGAACAAGTTGCAGAAAAAGGTATGAAGATTGTTATCTCCTAATTTTAAATATATGAATATTCTACTGCAGAGACCCATTATCTCAACAGCTCAGCAATTAATGAACCAAAAACTGAAAATTAAATTGTGTACTTTAATGACATTACCAATGCCTGAAAATCAATACAAAGTAAAGAAAATGTTAGAAAGAAATCAGTGCAAACAGAGAAAATTATTATGATGGAATCTGTAGGAGATTACCAAATTTACAAGTGGGAGATGGAGTAAAAGTACAGAAGTCTTATGAAAGTAGGTAGCCTAAAGCTGAAGAGGTTGAATAAATATTGTAGATGAACTAAGATCTTTTGTTGCTCATGTGACAGAAGTGAAGTAAAACAGAAGGAATTGCTGACATTTGTATATGTGAATGGAAAAAGTGTGACAAAAAGTCTCCTAACCAGCACTGTCACAGGAAAAAAAAAGCAGGTGTGACACTTGAGTTGTTAAGAGAGGCTCCTGTAATCATCTTATCAAGTAAAGTGACACTGCAGAAAGAATTATCCCAAAAGGCAAATCGAATGGCCAGAGAAAACAGTCATGTTAAATACTCCAAACTTTTAAAAATAAAGAAACCAGACTGAAATGAGTAGCTCAACAGTTAATTATAATGCTGAAAACTAAAAATGTGCATTTACTGAAAAAGTTGATGTAAGCAGACTACCTTATTTAATTAAAAAAGTCCATGGTATGATTATGAGGATAATGTAAAATATTATAATGTAAAACATGCAATCTCACAAAATGCATGATGTTTTTATATAGAGATATATTTACAAAATGCACACACACACACACACACACACACACACATATATATATATATATATATATATATATATATATATATATATAGTCATACAAATAAATACATACGCACACACACACACACACACACACACACACACACACACACACAGTTGTTAGCTAAATATTAAAAGATTACTTTTCTACTTTTCAATACCAACATTTTTGTGTGTGGGGGGGATGTATGTTTATAAGACAAGAATGTAAAGTATGTTAAATATAATAATACTAGCTCCAAGGAGTTGTATGTTATATGGAAAACAATGCTTCTTGAAGGTGCTCTATGGGAACAACTCATGGGCTTGAAAGTTAATCTACTGTGTCACTGTTGTGTACTGTTTCTTCTGACAATCATCCTACTATTAGACATGGAATATATATATATATATATATATATATATATATATATATATATATATATATTCATATATATAATTATATATATTCATATATATAATTATATATATTCATATATAGATACACACACACACACACACACACACACACACACACACACACACACACAATATAAAGTATCAAACTTTTGGGAAGAGGAGTCTATGGGCAGCATGAGGAAAAATTGACATGAAGATCCTTCCAAACAGCCTTACTTGTGAAGTCCAGTTATTAGAAATTACCTTTAGAGAAGCAGTTTTTTATGTAGGATCTCAAGTCTGGAAAGCTGAAGCCTCACTGACTTGAATATTTACAGTAGAGCTCCAGACATATTCTTGGAGTTGTGTGATCACAGAAAGAACAGAGGAAAGACTGTTGGCCATAGTTACAGTAGGTCAGAATGATGATCTAACAAATACTACAATGTGTTCCTTTCACCATAATGCATATATCAGTTTCCCATTAATACACTAATGCTATAGATAAGAGAATTGCAGTTGTTGCTCCTACATGTTCAAGTTAGTACAGGTGTGTACTTACAACAAAAGACAAGAGGGCTGAAGACTAGCCACTAGACACTCAAGTTCCCTGATTCCTTGGGTCAGCCCAGTAGCATCATAGCTGTTAATTAGACCTATATAATCCATTTTGTAGAATGAAGCTCTGCCACCAAGCTATCTAGTTATAACTATAATGACAGTCTTGGTACTGCCAGTGTTTGAATCCCATTACTGCCACCAACTGTGTAGACCATGGTGGCACTGATGAGCAATGAATCGCACTACTGCTAACATAATGCTACACTGGGTATGTGAAGAACATAGGCTATGGTCTTTGGATGCATTCCACTGCCCCAAATATATCTGATGGACATTAGAGATGTGGTCTCTGAACTAACAACAGTAATGTCCAACATGTTAAAACAAAACAAAAAATGTACACAAACCTGATTCACTAAATAATTTGCTAAATACAACCTGTCCTTATGAACACAGAGGGGATAAACACTAGTGTTCTTGGTATGAGATTCCAACATCCACATCTAGAAAAAGATTAGACATTGGCCACTTGCAGATCTGAGTCTTTGGCCAAGCATCTCAGGCCCTTTTCTCACACCTTTCCTTGTGAGTTATAGTGTCATCCTCACAGTAAATGCATTTCAAACAAATTATTTACACACACACACACACACACACACACACACACACACACACACACACACACACACACACACACGCACACACACACACACACACACACACACACACACACACACACACACACACACACACACACACACACACACATCAGTTTCCAGGGAAGCTTTCCAACAACTTTCATCTTGCCATTGTAGTACTGCCACCACTCCAGATTATTGGGCTACAGACCCACCAACTACCATGTCACATTAGATTTTTATTGACTTTATAGCCAAATAAAATAATAAGCAAGAATGTAAAATAGTAATGTGCTGAGAAATTTGACCAATTAGAGGTAGTTGCCAGCAGCCAAACATCCTACAGTGCTCTCCTCTCCTTGGATATTAAATAATATATAATTACCATCCACAAGATTTTAAAACTGAATTAATAAATTCTTTACATTGACCACAAAGAAGTTAAGACAGTGCTGATACAAATTAAATATGCAGACGTAAAGATAGCTGCACAAATAAAAGAAAATAATCCCTTCCAAAGAGATTAAGACATCTATCTAAGCTAGATGCATACTCTAACTGTCTCTAAATGACAGACTATTTAACCCTTAGCTGGGCTAAGTACTATTCAGGCAAATTGCAAAACAGCAGTTACATAGATGCGGTCACCTCAATGACTTCCCACAAGACTGACTTTACACCGGTTTCAGATCAAAATATACATTCTTGCTTTTTAATAAAAAATCAAGATACAGACAAACATTTTTTCCACATTGAGAAATAAAGGATTTCACATAACATCTATTCAATATTTGCATAATTAATTGATTTATTTCACAAGTCTGGACTCAGTGGTTCTTTTTTTATTCAGTTTTATGGCATTCCTGTAATAACAGGCAAGTATTCATTTCCTGTGAAACTGTATTTTGTTATACAAATGCTGCAGAACGCTACACCTTTCCAGTATATTTTTCTTCTACAGATTACATGAAAGGGCAAATACCAACTCAATTATATTATCACTTTTAGGATATCTTATCAATGCAGTTTCACAGTACAGCTTTCTGTTGCATATTTTACAAAGCTTAGCTATAGCTTACAAACCTGTTGCAGTCTGAATTACTAAGAAAGAAGTAAATGCATCCCATTTAAATTAGTTTTCTCTACTATGATATCATAATACAATTTACAGATGTTATCATTTTTACCTTATGTTTATAAATAAATCTGTCAAGACCACTTGAACTAAACTGGTGTGATAGATTAATTATCATACAGCATACAACTTCTGTCAGAAAGTCAAAAAAATCACTTTCTAACAGAGAATTAAGCAGTGAAATGTTCACATTGCCCAAATGGGATCCTGTGAACACCAAAATGAAAGCTGTGGTAGAACTTATTACAAATGGTTTAGTTGCAGTTAGTTTCTGAATGTCATCTGGAAAAAATGAAAAAACCTGCAGGACCTTTAGTGATCTCAGAATTAGCAGACCAGGGTAATGGCTCACTGTGTACCTGGGTCCGTAAAACACTAGAAGCAATAAACGTCCAGACCTACAAAGTAGGAACTGTTGGCTAGCAAGCAGTTCTCCATCCTAATAAGGATATTTTTCAATCTTTTAGTTCTTTTTCATTCTAGGTCATCCTAATCACAATGTTTAAAGTTAATGGCTAAATCTCTGTAAAACGAACCATCCTAAAAAGGACATTTGGGTGATCAGTGCTGCTTTATCTCAGTCTAGCCCTGATAAATAATAAATATGTTTATCTTTTTTCTTAAGCAGATGTGGAATCCAATTTTGTTCTCATAAGGACAATTTTTATGCAAAAGTAATCCCAGTTTTTGGAAATGGATGATATCCTCAAAACGATTCTGGAAAGCCTTCAAATCCGCAGTGCAATGGCTATGCTAGGTTGTGCTCAGCTGCGGAAGAGTAAAAATAGGGTGCAGTTTATAAATGATAATCGTTTAGCTCCATATGGTAACCATGCATGCATTTATACGCGGGAAGGAGTCTAGGCTGCTGCACCTATATCTATCTATATATAATCTGCATCTATGTCAGTTGATCAAGTTTTGAGAAACTAAAAATTCATATCGGTGAAAAGATACGATTGAATTTCCAAAAACCCAAACATTAAAAAAAAACACAAAAACCCCTCAAAAATCTTTTTTACATTTTTGCAGGAGGGCAATCCCCCTGCATCCCCATGTTGGGGCCTGCAAAATATATATACCATCTCCAAGATTGCACTTCACTGAGAACAACATTAAATTTCCTGATCCTCACTGTACTGTGATCTCCACTCAAAAGCTTTGAGTTTTTGGAAATTCTAAGATATCATCTCACCGATATTAATTTTGAGTTTTTGAAAACTCATTCAATTGATAGGGATCCTTATCTATCTCTATATATATATATATATATATATATATATATATATATATATATATATATATATATACACACATAGCTACACGGTCCGACATCAATATAAATCAATATTCTGTGATTATTTTTTGATTTAACAGTGTCAAACATATTAGTAGTTTATCCCAAAAAGATCACAATACAATGATTTTGCTTATTAGATTCAGTCACTACAAGAAAAGTATTGCCTTTTTACCCAGAAGAGAAAAATATCAAAGAAGCACTCAGTGTTCAAATAATACACTCTAATCAACTTGAACAGATGTGGGGTATTATTAAGTACATTTATGTAAGAAGGACTAGTATACATCCTAATGGAAATTAAACCAGTTCTTGATGCTACTGTCTAGAAGAAGACAACCTGATGTTTTTATTCAGTAAGAAAAAGTGTACTGCCTGATGCAAACAAGAGGACAATTATGGGGAAATTAATAAACTATTTTATGCAGACTAACAGTGGAAGCTGGACCATGTATTGCTAGCAGGAAGACAATAAATCACAGAACACTAAAAACCTCAAGAAACTGATTATTGATATTTGTTGTCAAACAACATGACATTCATTTAGTCTGAATGCTCGTCTAGAATCATAAGATCCCATCATAGATTAGCAGTCTTGCGATGTCTGTAATAGAGGTGGTTAGGTTATCAAAATCACATTTAAAAATGCATGCCTGTGCTCATGAAAAGTGTCTGACCCCCCCCCTCCCCTGGTAAGAAAAGAATCTCTTACCAAAAAGTTGATAAATATGATACCATTTTCAAGCTATCTGAATCTGTTGCCTCTTGTTTGCTTGGCAACTTTAAAAGCAATGCTTAAAATATAAATGCAATGTAAAATCACACATTTCACATCAGTGTAAAAGGCAGATACATTCACAATGTGTTCCAATCAAAAATACAAAGTTGGTAGCACACCCTACATGTAAATTTCCCATGGAATGTACTTGTATCACTTGTATTCTCAATCTGTGCCTCACCTTCCATTTTCAGTCAGCAACTATTGGTTGGTTTCTACCCAATTGCATTTCTGGAATAGCTAGTGTATATAATTGCAATAAAGGCACATAATGAGCTTTTGAATCTGGTGTTATTTGTACCTCGGTTATCTTTGTTCCCAAGACAAATGCTCAGCTAATAAGCTAATATTGGCTCATTTATATTCTTAGTTTGCTGACATATAACTTTATATTGTTATCAAAAATAATAATTTCAGGATTCAAGGAATATATATAATACATCCAATGAAAAGGGTTATCCCATTGTAGAGACATTGTTTATGGTTATTCTGCATGTGATCCATGATTAACTGGCTTGCACTTACTTCCCCAATCCCACTTCCATAAAGTTACCCTTCCCGAACTACCTTTTCATTACCTGGCTTGATTGTAACATCACAGTTTATGCAACCGCTTTTCATGCTTTCAGAGTATTTCTCTTACCCAATAGCTGAGCATTTAAGTAAGATGTATGGAAGAGAAGTCCACACATTGCTGGTACAGGGGTTTGTTGTTCCCATGCAAAAATTATAAGTCATAATTCATTATTAGGCTTGCCATAGTTTGGGGAGGGGGTGGTTTTGTAGGTTTCTGGACTGATGAATTTGCATCAAATAGTTTAGAGCTGATACATTTTTATTTACCCTTATTTGTAAGTATTTCTTAGGTCATATACCTGCTGCCAACCAAACATGCTAAAGCTGTGCACAGTCTTGTTGTCAAATAAATTTAAACTCTGTCTGCAAACTACTGGTTATTACCCAAATGAATGTTTGGCTATTTTTCTCTTCGCTAGTTTCATCTTTCTATTCTTGAGTGTTTTGGATCTCAACCTTGACAGTCAGTTGTTGCTTTTATTGCACCTTGAAGGCACAGTTCATACACAAAAGAGTAAAAGAACCCCTTCCTTCAACTCACACACTTCCAAAGTGCCCTGTACCTGTCATTACAGATGCTACACGTGACAAAACAAGTAGACCTGGCAGTCAAGGATGATTTAATGTTCACAAAATGGCTGCCTGTTATGCACTAAAATGTATTAAGCACTCAGAGTAGCATCAGTTAGAATTACTTCTGCAGTTTTTGGACTCACATGATAAGAATGTGAATGTGAATAGTGGTTCTCTAAGTCTGAGAACATAAATAATGCTCTTGAAACAAACTGCTTTTTATGCTCCACAGAGACAAACTTTCAAACAGTGGAAGCATGGAGTTAAACGTCTTCAAAAACTGGATTCCTGATATAAACAAAAAAAGGAAAATATGATTCTCTATAAGATTGTGAAAGCAACAGGTCAAATTTCAGAGAAAGGTAAACCTACCAATATAAATTATTTTCTGATTTTTTTCATGATTCGGTCTATTTCCATATTTATAACAACACATGCTAACCTATATGCTTAGATCCCTCACAGTTATAAAATGTCTGATTGATATACTTAAGGCATGATGTGTCATTATCTGTGCATAACAGGGATGTCTGTAGTTCCAAGAGTAATATTTTCTGAGTTACCCACCTAAGGGATAGCCATAACGATACACCAATGGCTAAATACAAACTTGGTGATTGGCACATTTTTTTCTATGACAAAACAACTTCTGAAATTGGGTAAATAAAAACATCTTAGATGCCATGCACTGCCTTTTGTCACTGGGCTGGCTGGCCTTGCTTTGACTAGAGTACTTTGCCATCAAGGACAACATCATTACCACTTAAAAATAATAACAATGTTTTTTTACAAAAGTTTTATTCACTAAGGTCCCTCCAAAAGACACTGTTGTGAGGCTGCCTACAAACACTGGCTCAGTCACATAATGCCCTCTGTAATGCTTTTAAAAAAGAGGGCAGAAGGTAAAGTAAAGTAGGAAAATTATGCAAACACAGAAGAAATACAAACAAAAGTAATCATTTCCAGACTGTCAGACTTCTGTTGACTCAGCTTGCTAAGTAAGAGTATTGCAATGCAAAGTACCATGGATGTGCAAACCTTTGAACAAGAAAGACATTAAAACAGTGAAAGCATTACATGCTTGACATTCTGGCATTAGATTCGGTTCACCGCTTTGAAGTAAATGCTGATTCATAAATACTGCAAGCAGTTCATCCACCTGGTAGCTGAATCAGAGTTACTGTGACAGAGACAGAGAGATGGAGAGAGAGAGAGACAGGAAGATAATGACAGAGAGACATAAAGTCACATAAAAGCAGACTGAAATAATCTTTAGCAATACCATTCCCCAAAGATGACAAATTTTATAAAGCCATTGCTTCCTGTCACATTAACTTAGTGGACCACTCTCAATGAGCAAAGCAAATGTCTATCAAAGAAAATATTTTGCATCAGTCCATCATGGGAAAACTAGCTAACTGTTTCAGCAAATAAAAAAGGTGCTGCTTTAACCCACAGAGAGGCTTAAATGCTAACTAGTCAGAGATAAGGAAAAAAGGTATAAATGTGCAGTTCAGATAATCATAATGTTAGAGGTATAATAAGTCAGTGCATTATTCAGTAGAAATCATTCCTTACTGTTGTCTGATATTTAGAACTGTAAAAGCAATGCACCTTATGTTTTTTTTTTTTTTTTTTTACATATAGTATAACATCCAGTCATTTGGTCATTCCAGACCCTTCAGGAATGAGCAAGCTATGATGGAGATGTGCAGTTTAAGATTTTGAATCAAATTTATGCCATAAGAAGTGTAAACTTATAACTAGTGTGCTGGGCTCCCTGGAATCAAAACATTTATGCTCTTGGATGCAAAAATGTGTATATACTACTACTTAGGTGATTTCAGCAGTTATAGTGACATACCCAGGAAGGCAAACATTAATAAGTCCTGAAACAGATAACCCGTACACTCGACATGATAGGAATCACCGAAAAAGTCAGCAGATAAGCACTCCATCTAGAATGTCAATACAATTCCCGCTGAATTGCTCGTGGATACTTTGTTACCTCATAACCACTTGTATTATAAGCTGACATCCAACAGAAAACTTATTCTTGCTTGATTTTACGTAAAACATCTCCTCAGAGTGGTTAAACCATTTGTTTGAGGAATTTATAAAGTGCAGAGCTTTCTGTTATAACAATTTACACAGTAACTAGTAATCTATATTTTAAGTCAGTCACAGCTGATCCATGACACAAAGTGCCAGCTATAGCTAAATGATATAACCATATGACACGTAATACTTTTTCTTTTAAACGAACCAAATGTTTTTATTACAGTTAATTAATACAATCATTTTTATTTTTTTTATTGGTTATTTTTGGACAACCACAAAGATCCACCTTTCTGGAAATATCTGGTCGGTTATATTATTGTAATTTATGATTCTGTGCTCCAAAGATGCCATTTAATTTTTTTTAAAAGGCAAAGTCACAACCATTACATAATATCCTCTGTGAAATGCATTTAAACAGCAAGCATCAAAGAAATGCACTACACTGTTAACCTCAGCACAAGATATACACCTGAAGAACAAAATCATATCTCTGGCATGAAGATGGTTGTCATCTAATTTTAGATGGGCAGCACAGATGAGGTGGGTGTGGTGGAGCACAGATGATAGAATGGATGTAGGAACAGGGAGTTACAGAACAGAATAATATAGACTTTTTTTTTTACTTTTAAGGAAAATGAGTGGATTAAGATTGATCACTTCTGAGTTCCATAAAGGCAGCAAAGTTACACAGGAGTAAGTTGTATCAGCAATATTCTTCATTTACTTAATTAAATATGGGTATAAATTAGAGACGGTGTCAGGAGAATGTATGCAGGAGGCACATAAAGTTAAATAACTCCAGGGCATCTTTCTTTTCTCCACTTTAGAAACTGGACAGTGCAGTCACAACACCAGCCAGAGTCCCACAACTGAAGAGCAAACATTGAAGGGCAGAAATATTTTTATATGCAGGTAGGTGTTTGCATGTTATGGTGAATGAAAGAATAAACCATGATAACTTTAGGAAACACTGGTAGATTAGAAACCTACAAGTGTGGGACTGAGCAGTCCTGCTTCACAAGATATACTTACGTCTAAGTTTGGGTAGAGTAAATATCCCTCCACTGACAAATGAAACAAGAATAATCACTTCATCCCATCAGTGTCAAGGGGAGAGTAAAAAAATTATTTTAGGGATCCTGCATGTGAAAATTAAAAATGAACAACAGGGCACTCATGGGGTCATTTTTTATTGTTTGAGATTGGCAAAACAAATGTAAAAGCAGTTAGTGCATGTAAAAAACAAAACCTTACACTCACATGAAGTTAGAGTTCATCCCCAAATTATTTTTCTCACTGCAAAGTGTTCTATGTATAGTTTACTATTCTTTTGTACCTTTTAGTGTTAGTTTCACTTTTTCGGACATAGGTCATTAAGGTCCCATCATCTTCTTCCATATTTTGATTTTATGCTATTTCTCAAAGGAATTTGTCTCAGCCTGTATGACACAGAGGAGATCACACTCCTTCGGTAATTTTCAGTAACATCCTATTATTTATATCCTGCAACTGTATCTTGCTAAAATAAGTAAAATGTTATAAAGCACATATAACAGGTAAAGTAAAACTTTTCCACAGTCATTTGTGAATTCAGTAAAAGCACATTAGAATATGATGCGGCTGTATGATCTAATCAAAGTATATATCAATTAAAAACAAAAAGTAAGAGATAATGCTCCAATTTTACATGTCCCAAGAACAATTAGTAGCCTGCTAAGGATAGCCAGCTACTTCTTATAATTAGATAGCCAAGTATTGTCCATGATTCCTGCCTCATTTTTCACAATCACTGGCATTTTAAGGAATCTCATTGGCCAAAGTTTACTTTCACTACACTGATGCAGTCCTGGTGACATTTAAAGTCATATAGATAAAGGCATCAACATTAACATTATGGCCTGTACCGCTCAGTATCGACACAACATAAAAAGCAAAACAGACATAAAGTATGCCAATATTGTGAAATAACTGCAGGTAGAACACCTTCATACAGAAATTATTTCTCTGCCTTGCTTACCATAAACTTGTATGCCACACTCATATTCTGTGCTGTCACAACATAGCTGGCAATAAAAGAAATGGTGAACTGAAAATGCAGAATTCTGTAGGGAATAAGGCAATCAAGGGGAAGCAATCACGTTTTTGTGGACACAGTGGGGACAGGGAAAAGTAGGTGCACTGTTCATGCCACGATATCAGACCAGTTGCAGAGATGATGGCATATGAAAAGCAAAACATCAAAGCATCATTGTCAGGCAACAGAGAATGTACAAGAAATCCAGTTTAGCAGGTACAATCTAACATGGAGAGTAGAGAAAGGCATATCATACTGCTGAAAATTATCACAGAAAAGCATAACAAAGATTAAAATATACAGGTTAATGTAAGGTGTTATAACACAGGGCTCACAGTAGCCATTAATGGAATGGCTAGAAAATTACTTTGCTTTATAAAAGTTCAGTACCATCTTTACAAAGAGCATTGTCTCTTTCATAACAGTATGCAAAGTTAATATTTTGTATTATATAAGCATCATTTAATATGAACTAAAAATAATTTGAAAACTAGGAAACTAGAGAGCAGCATAAAGAGATCATGAAGAAATAGCCATCACAGGCTTACCTTTCCAGGTGTCTTGGTCTTCTTGTTGGGGGATGCATCGAGGTCCTCATTAACTCGATTAAGCAGCCACAAAAGGAACTCCAAGGCATCATGCTGAGAATTGCCACGGAACTGTGCACTGTACTTTGACACTGTGTTCTGAAATGACAAGCAGCGGACTTAAAATAGTGTAGCTCAAGTGCAGAAATTCTTAGTGAGATTAACCGCAAACCTGTGAAGGATTATACAGTAATACACTGACGTTAAATGCTTTATGCTGACCATAGACAAGGAGTCTCCAGGTCTGGATATAAAGTGTGTAAAACAAGTTCATATACTCACTGCAATTGCACAGGACAGTTTCAGCAAAATCTTAGGGATATTACTTGTCAGTTAGGTTTATATATCTGTAACAAGTGACCAGAAACCTTTGTGTTTTGTACTAATCTGCAGTGTTGTCCTACATTGCTTACAATTATGTACATTGTTGGTATACTGTGATCACCAGAAACACCATTAGGTCAGAAAATTCTAACATATACATAGTCTACAATATCTTATCTAATGCTTGTAACATATTTTTTGTATAAACTGTGAAGATTCCTGAACTGTTTAAAATTTGTAGTATTTAACTGTATAACAACTAGTACCTGTATGTTAGTAGTCTAGTAATCTCTTGGAGCTTATCTCCCCGGGACTCTACTGAAAATGGATATAAATCCAGTTAGACTATCCCGGTCAACAAATGTAAAATAAATAAAATAAAAATAAAATATGACTACTACAATAAGATGTTCTATCTACATTTTCATACAACTGCACTTCTAATATTTTGTGTCATCTTGCTTGTGAGAAGCTGGGAATGAAAAATACAGTTTAGAGGGTGAAAAGAAAGACTTAATGTGTTCAAAAATCAGTAAAATAGATATCTTAGATACTCTAAAAATCACAGCACTGACAACCTGCATGATTATGCTTAGGATGTATGGTTAAACACTAATGGTGATTATATTAGTTCTAGTGTCATCTAATACAAAATAGTTGATGTTACAAATCACTTACTGCAATGAAAGTCACAAAAACAGCATTTCTGCAGGGTGAATTATCTTCCCCCCCTTACACTTCCCACACAACTGCATTTCTAAATATATTAACTGCTGGAGTGTACAACACTGAAGGCAAGGAGAGATTGCTTTATCACAAGAGCTGTGCAGTCTCACTATCTTCAGTGTAGACTTTTCAGTAAAACAAAGAGAATGGCAAATATGGCCAGTGATTGTTACTATAATTTTTTTGTAAAAACTCTCTTCAACAAACAGTGTGAATCCAGTTGATTTATTCTACAGGCTAAGGAAGTTTGCCCAGAGAGTGCCATATACAATAAAGCACGATGGTCTGCCGGGAATTCCTGGTCCCTGACGAGTCTGTGTATACTCTTAATTTAAAAAAAAGGAACTGAAGTGCAAAAAAGCCTAGACATAATTAAAAAAAAAAAAAACAATTACATCAAAAGAGTAGGCAAAAATCATGGACACTGTTGTAAAGAAGGACACTTTTCACATTTGAAATTAATATGTAAGACCTGCATAAAGTGATTACTGTCCCTCCTTACACCTGCGGAAGTGTTTTAAGACTGCCAAATGCTAAGTTGTTCTGACTACTACATACTAACCAGAGTTAATAACAAATAAAGATAGGCAAAAAGTACAAAACTGTATACATTTAATACAAGGAAGGACTGGTTTCTTAGAGTTCAATTTGTATTTAATACACAATAGAGGTGCATGACAGAACTGATGCCAACTAACTGATGGCTGAAAAGGTGTTTTGAACATAATTGACATACCTCTCAATTGTACCTCAGTATGAGGAACGTATCTCATTTGGGGTCTTAAAAAGTTCATGTTCCTCAAAGTTCCTCAGTGTTCCACATTGAAAGACTCTGTCGCACATTCAGTGTTAGGATTTTTTTAAGTGAAATCCATGGTAAATAGAAATGAATCATATAAATTCATTAAAATATCTTCTTTATAAATAAAACCAGCATATTTTAACCATCCTATGGCCTTCCTAAGTGAAGTTGTTAGTAAGCCATTAGTATGTGTTCCACATTTTGCCCATTTGTTCCACATTATGAGGGCTAGTGTTCCTCATTTTGGAGATTGAAGGTTGAGAGCTATGATAATTGGTTGTCTAAACGCTGGGGGCTAGACACCAGAAGAGCAAGATAAGTCAGTTCTGCAGCTGATAAAGTGATTAAGCCAGTATAATTCAAAGCCAAATTAGAACAATTGCAAAACTAGTGACACATTTGAAACATATTGGTCATGTTCTAATACCAGAGGGACAGAAAACTGATCCAGATACACAAAGTCCAATTTTACAAATTTCAAGGTCAAAAAGGATTACTAAACTACTAAGAAAGGTTTACAGCAAGATATTGAACACAAGTAAGAGTTTTGAAATACCCAAAAACTACTCATGCATGGTCCAATCTTAAAATATTACTACATGAATAAGCCTGTTCATAGGTTCATAGGTAGGTACTAGGCTATTGGCCCTAGGGTCTATATAAGCCTAGCCAAAAAGGTATCCTTGCTTTCGCTACCCAAGAAAATTATTTTCCTGTGCCCCTGTCGAGCAGAGCCACAGAGGTGATCCCCGGAGTGAATTTCCTATCTCCCATCCAATCATCAAGACTTTTCTTGAAGAGTACCAATGAGAAGCTTTGTTTGATATAGACAGGTAGTTTGTTCCAGAGTCTGGGAAGTCTGTGGGACAGGAATCTATCCCTCCACATGCTCTGTTTATGGTGGTGACAAGGTTTAGGTCCCTAGAGCGTGTAGCTCAGAGGGATTAGGATTTCTTTAAGTGGAGCATGTCCAACAACTCTGTTGTATCGCAAGTAGCTGACACTCAGGATGGTATAGAGCTGTGATCCTATAGCTGAACAGTCCAGTTGCAAATGGGTCTACAGCATTTAAAGATGCAAAAAGAAATACGCTCAACTAGAAAAGGCACAATTAGTGATGGTTTACAGATATGATAAGTCCCATGAATATATATATATGGAAAAAAGTTCAGTTAGGAACAGAGCACAAACCTTTCCTTCCATACTCAGAAAGTCTGTAGATAAGACACCTCCTAGCCTCCTAGACTGGAGGGAATGTTACTTAACCTAAAGAAGTTAAGATATGAAATACTGTGGTGAACAGAGAATGAAATACATATAGCAGTTACACTAAGCAGTGTGTATTTACCAGGAAAGAATGAAGACAAGATAGAAAAAAGTGAAATTCAATGGGTAATACTACAGTCAGCACTGACACATAAAAAGGTAAAATAATTTCAGGGGTATAGTGTTGCTGACTTAGAAATGCACCTACTGAATGATGTTATGATAAAAACCGTCCACAGCAAAAATCACTATTAAGGAACGAAATTTAACCATATTTGTCTTTCAATGAAAGAAATACAATTATGTCAAGGGACTGATAATCAGATCTGATAGAATAAATGTTCCTAATCAGCTGAGAAATGAAATGCATGGGAGGATATAGGAGTCACATTTCTGAATAATTAGATGCATCTAAACAGCAAGATATGCATTTTGGTCAGGTATGTCAATCCAAACAGAAAGAGATTTACAGACTAGTACCATCTGCAAAATTTATCATAACAACAACCCAGAGGAAGAGATGGTAGTGTATACAGTCAGAGACCATCTGTGGAGCCACATGGCAACAGATTTGTTTCACTACAAACAAGACAGGTATGTCATATGTGTGTATTAATAGTCACTGAAATAATCAGACTGACAGACACAAAAAGTGTAGATGTGATTACTGTTTCAGAGTTTATATTATTAAAACAAGAGATGTGCAATGCTGTCATACCTGACAGTGTTCCACTATACACGTGTCAGGAACTCAGAGGAACTCTCCATGAATGGGAATTCAGATGTATAACATCCAGTCCACATTATCCCTAACAAAATAAGTAAGTGGGAAGAATTATCCATACAGTGGAATTTTTATGAAAAAGGGTTGACAGCAGAAAAACATAAGGATTATCGTACTGCAATTATGGAACATAAGAATGCTCCACAGCAGGGACTCAGTCTCTCACTAGCTCAATGGTTAATGAGCAAAAGTATGAAAAAGTAGATTACCTGCTGTGAAAAAATACAATGTCGTAAACTAGGGGAGCTGGCAAAATCAGCCATGACTGAAGATGTCCAAATGCTTTCTAGAATAAAAAAAGAAACAGCAAAACATGACACCCAGCATGACACACTCAAGAGAGATAAGGGTCCCTGACTATGTAACAAGGGTTCCTATCATGTGATCGAAAATCGTAAATGGCGAACGTGTATTTGGCAAACCCGATTGGTCAAAACGTCGAAACATTGCATGTGTAACACGGAAATCGCCGTAGGGAATATTTTCCCTTTACTTCAATGCAGTGCGATCTCGGAGTAAGAATATTTAAGTAGCGGGGGTGTGGGGGTGCAGGGGGGCTTGCCCCCCTGCCTACAGCATTTAGGTAAGTATAGTTTTTTATTTTTATTTTTTTATTATATTTTCGAAATTTCGAACATTGCTCATATGGTGTCGACCATATGGTGTTCGATGTTTGAAACTTTCGAAAATATAATATAAACCCGCGTAACAACTGTATCAGACGTTGTTTCATTAATCAAAATATGTTTTTGTGCATCTTCCTGAATCAAGTCACAGGTTTTATCTATATGCTAAGATTATTTTGTTACAGCTTCAGGTTAGGCTATGTGACAACATGTATTTGTAGGTGCTTGTGTATATATATGTATATATATATATTTATATATATATATATATATATATATATATATATATATATACACACATATATATATATACACACACACACACACACACACACACACACACACACACAAACATGCATCTATATAATACATACATAAAATATACATACCTATATATATATATATATATATATATATATATATATATATATATACACACACACACACACACACACACACACACACACACACACACACATACACACAAAAAAAAAAAAATATATATATATATATATACATACAAAATATGCACATATTATATATATATATATATATATATATATATATATATATATATATATATATATAAAATATATATCAATTAACCAGGCAGTGCATTGGGCAAGTAGGAAGCTGAGATAGGCTCTTCAGTGGTCCCATGAACATCATGCCTAATGCCTCAGGTGGGAGGTTGGCTTAATGGTTATGGTGCTTACCTTACAAACACAAGGTGCAAGGCTTGATTTTCATATGGGGTAATTGGCTAGGCTTAAAATGGCCCACAAGGGCAGTTAGCCTAGTATTAATCTATAAACTTATGCAAATAATCAGTAGAAATGACTGTGGAAACAATTAAACAAATGATTTCTTATTTTGCTAAATCAGGTGACAGGTAGAAAGGAATACTGCTGAGAGATTTTGATCTGAATGGGCATATTTCTTTAAAACCCTGTTTAAATAAAAAGAAAGTAAATGCATGTTCCTAAGATAGAATTTGAATAGTAGGACATATGTTTGCTCAATATTTATTTATTTATTTGTTTGTTTATTTATTTATTTATTTTATTCTAATTTATTTTATTTGACATTTGGTTACTGGGAATGTCCGACTGGGTGAGAAAGCCATTTTCAATGGATTCCCGGGGAGAAAAGCTCTAGTACAAAGAAGAATAGTAAAAAAAGCTTCTTACAGTATTGAACAGTAGCATGCAAGCATAATACAACCATTCATAGTAACAGAGAGTAACATACAAATTAATACAACATACAAATGATAACAGGATTCAGGAAACTGGGATACAGATGGAACTCAGATGAAACATAAACAATACATTTGCAAGAGTTCAAAGTATGATTGACCTTTTTATACCTTTATCTAGAGAAATTGTTTGTCGTACTTACATATGAAGATATTTACATGAAAATAGGTGTTGTAAGGAACAACTAGAGAGAGTATAAAGTTGATCTGAATAAAATGGGTATAATACAGAGATATGCATTTGTGGAAAGGAGTTTATAAGTGGAGGCAAATGAGATACAGATTCGGTGGAAGCTAGATTAGGTATAGAATAGAGGATTTTGAGATTAGGTAATACAAAAATAGGGTATGAAATGGAGAGGTCAGTGAGAGCTGGCAGAAGAGAAGATTGTGGTAGGGATAATCAGTAAAAGGAAGTTAGTGGAGGGGTGGGAAAGGGAAAAGGTCAAGAAAGTAAAGGTGGATAACAGGATGAAGGAGGAAAAAAAGGTGGAATGATGGAGGCTTAATAAAGTAGGTGGTTTTCAGCTTGGTTTGCAACAGGGACACTTACTTGACTTGAGTAGTAATTTTTTAGCTTTAATTCAAATTTCTTGAGATATAAGGTAGTTCTAATGTCTAAGGGTAGTACGTTCCATAATTTGGTCACTGAATTGGAGTAAAACATTATTTGGCAGTTTTGTTTGGTTTATATAGGGCTAACAGATACTTGTCTTCGGAGCAGAGAGATCAATTGGGTATACAGATTTGGAACAAAGAAATTATGGAAGGACAGGTTTCAGAAATATAGATAATTCTGTGGGCCATTTTTAATTGCTGGTGGCTTAGTTGTTGAGGTAGCTTAAGTCAGTTAACGGAGGTAAGAGCAGCACAATGATGTTTGTAGAACGGTAATCCTGTTGCAAATTTGGCAATTTTATTGTAATAGGTTTCCAGCTTATTTTGTAGTTTAGTTTGGAGGTTGGTTAGTGTGGGGGACACCGTATAGTAAGGAGGGTAGTAGGTATACAGAGGCCAGTGTTCTTTTAGTGGCTGAGTCTGTGAGATTTTTGTGCCTACATAACATTCCTGATTTGGGGGGTGTTTTTTTGATGGTATTATGAATATGTAGGTCAAAGGTTAGTTTATTGTCTATTGCTACCCCTAATAGTTTGGCAGGTGGAACCACTTCAATTTCTGTATTATTATGATAATATATTTTAAAGTCAGTAAAGTCATTTTGGCATGGAAAGAAGTAGTTTGGGTTTAGTAGGAGTTGTACATTATTGAGCCGGGTTTCTGTGCATGAGAAGGCAGTTTGGGTTTTCTAAGGTGCATTACATTCTTTGAAGAGGAAATGACAGTTGAATCATCAGCATGTTGGGTAAGGGTGCTTTGCAGGAAGCAGAATGGAGGTTATTTATGAAAATTTTGAAATAAATGGGTCCTGGGATACAGCCCTGTGGGACTCCTGTTTTATTGGTTAGATATTGTGAGACAGAGTCTTGCCATTTTACACATTGTTGTCTTTGAGATACATAGCTTTCAGACACTGCCTGCAAATATTCCTTTAATGCACCAAAAAAGCACAAATTAAATAGCAAACAGCCTACTTCACCCAAAACCCTTCTTAAGACATTTTTAAAAAACATTTTAAAACAAACAGTTATATAATAATAATGAAATAAAAATAAATACATAAAACATGAAACAATAACACACTCATCATAATTTAGAGCATTATTTAGAGCAATGAACAATGTGACTATGAGAGGAGATATAAAAAGCACACACAGTCTCTAAAAACGCGACGGATTATAGAATTTTACAAGCATAGGGGGGAACCAGGGTGACCTGGTCCCCCTTTAAAACCTCCTTTTTGCAAAGGAAGTTTTTTTTACTGTTTTTTTTTAACATTTGATTGGTCTTTTTTTATTTATGTCATCATTTGTGTGTATATAACTTGTTGTGTTATTTTTTTTAAAATGTCTGAAGGGTTTTTTTAAAGCGCTAACCTGTGGATTATTTGGTGCATTAAAGGAATTCGTATAGCAGTGTCCTGCCTTTCTTTTGTCTGCAGTTTCATTTTTGTCAGGCGGACTTTGGCATTAGTACGGTTATTTTGTTTCTTAGATACATAGCTTGAAAACTATTGTAGAGAAGTGTGTTTAAGGCCTAGGATAATAGTTCCTGCAAAGGTTTGGGGTGAGACACAATGTCAAATGCCTTTGATGGCTCAAGAAATATTGCTGAGGTAAGATGGCCTGAGTGTCTAGCTTTGTTGATTGTACCTGTAAAGGATATTAGGGCAGTTTTTGTACTGTGCGCTGATCTAAAGTGTGTATTAAGCTTTTCTGCTATTTGAGGTGGGGATTTGTTTGTGACTGGAGCTGGGGATTTGTTTGTGACTGGAACAGGATATTGTTTTGATCCTGTGTAAGCAATGATGAGATGGTGAACCAGAATATTTTTGGATTACTTTTGTGGTAAGATAATTGCTGAGTAAAGTACCATTTTTTGTCAGGAGTTATAAGTTTCTTAACTTGGTTATGCAGTTGCCTATAGTTTTGTAAGGATAGTTTTTTGTTTTTCTCGCATTCTTTCTAGGCTTTGTCCCTGTTTAGTAGTAATTGTTTTGTGGTCTTTGTAAGTCAGGGTGCATGATTGACATTAATTAATTTAAATTTAATTAAAAAAATTAAGCAGCAGTGACATTTAATATCAGAGATATGGAAACTGACTAAACATGAATTAAAACTAGCAATAGAAGCCTAGGATAATTCTAAAGAAGTTTATTTTATCAAAAAAAATGTTATTTATATATATACACATATATATATATATATATATATATATATATATATATATATATATATATTAAGAAATAGAACCCAGCAATTGAGTGACCTAATCCTAAATACATTTCCCAGGCTGATCCAAAAGATATTGCAAAGTTACTTTTACACAGATTTAATGATCACTTTATTCCCGAAACAGTCATTGAAATTCCTCAAGATTCTTGACTTTCATACATCCCATAGGATCACCAGGGGCAAATCTTGGCTGTGCTACCAAAAACTAATAAAAAAAACTTCTTCTGTGGGCCCACATAATATATGTGGATGCCCAATAAACAGTAGCAGACCTTTTGTTTTTATTATATTTTAAACATGCTGGCTAGGGTAGTGCACTAATTTCAGAGAACCACTCGTTGGCAGAACATATATCATAATGTGAATATCTCTTGCAATTGTTTAATTAAGTCTATACACACAGTATGTGCTTAAGGTATAGAAAACAACTGTTTTAATGCCCTTTTACAATGGAGCCTCCTACCACAGCCCCCAAGAACTTCAAACACATCCATCGAATTAACATAATTTACAAGGATATGTAATGCATAATCTTTGACTTCATAAACTGCAGTATTCAAAGCCTCATACAACTGTAGTCTCAGTTTGGTTTTGTCAAAGGTAGGTCAAGTCTATTTAATTTAGTAAACGTATTTGAAAAAGGTCACAAAGGCAGTAGATAGGGGTCATTCAGTCGATAGACCATAAATTAACCTAACCAAAGCATTTCACACTTTTGCATTGTAAATAAGATAAATGACCTGAAGGCAGACCCTTATGTGGTGATACAGGCTGCAGGTTTATAGAACCCCCATAATTAAGGTAGCAGGTGGCACTTTAGAAAGTAAGAATGTAACAAGCAGAGTACCCCAAAGCTCAGTGCTAGGGCTCCTACTTTTGGGCATGTACTTTTCTAACCTCCATACCATAAAATCGGGTCTACGGTTAAACAGATCTGCTGAAAACTATAAGCTAGGCATTATCATTTACTAACTTCCAGATGTAAAATCACTATAGCAAAAACTAATCTTAATGAACCAACCATGTGCAAAAAAGAACTTACAGTGAATGCAAAAAATGTAGTATTGTCACATTTGGTAAACACCCCTCATCTGCAGCTTATGTTATAACCAGTGACCCACTCCAAATGGACTCAGTAGATAGGGACCTTGTTACCTGGGTCAGCAATTCCCTTTCCCCTACATAGACCACGTAACAGCAGTAATCAGGAACTCTTTTCAGTCTAGCCCAATTCATTTCTAAATTCATCTTATCCACATTAAAATAAGGCAGTTCTCTTTATTCAGTCCTAATTAGTCCAATTATAGAGTACAATGCCTCTTTCGGCATACACTTAGACAGACATATTGTGCAGCTAGAAAAGCCATTAAGGTTCCCAGCTAAAAAGATTATTGGTCTAAAAACCCATAGCTACCAAGACAGGGTTGATGCCATATTCCTATATGAAGTCTTTTATATGCTTCTAGTAGGAGATTTATGTCTTGCATTATATGCCATTAAACACCCTACTATACCAGACCTTTTTTTACTTCCCTAAGGCCAACAGCTCAACAAACACTCAACATAATGATCAAAACCTCAACTGGTACATAAATAAAACATTGGGGGACAGATTTATTACCTACTGCTTACCCTGTAACTGGAACAAGCTACCTTTTTTTTTTTAATTCTTTTTATTATAATTCTTTTTCAAAAACACACATAACAAACAAAAACACATAAAATTCGCACACCACAAGTTAACAAAGAAAACAATTATATACAATTGTTCATAGCCCAAATACAACAACCATTATAAATGCAATGATCTAAAAGTGAATGCAGGATACATAGAAAAATTATGACATAGCATTTCAGGTTACTAAATGTGCAAAAAATGAATTCCAAAAGTTTTCAGAATGGTACTTACGATTCCCTTTATAAAAGAGGAATTTCTGAGCCTTTATATGTCTAAAAACTAATTCTTTTAAACCTACCCATGACATTATTGTTTGGTTCTTCCAATGGAGAGAGATATAATATTTATTAAAAATGAATATGGAAATCAACACCCTATGTTGAGACTTAGAAATACCAGCTGGAGGTATATGTAGTAGAGCATACTGCCATGAAAGTGTTGATTTCTCGTAACCCATCTTTCCCAGGATCACTCTTAGGGCGCACCACAGTCTGTACACACATTTACAACTCCAGAAGATATGGTATATGTCAGCTACATGTTTCTTACAAAATGAGCAAGAGGCTGGTGAGTTAGGTTGAAATTTATTAATAATTGCTGGGGTTAAATATGCATTATTTACAATCATAAGTTGCGTATAGGCCAGTTTTTTGAAAGGGATATATTTAGAGCTTAACTTAAAAGATTCTTGCATAACTGTAGCAGATATACTCGGGTCCTTCTCTACCCAGAACTTGGAAAATACCGGTGAGTTATTAGTTCTGATCGAGACCAAGAGTTTGTAAACATTTGATATAATCTTCTTCTTAAGCATAAATAGTTTCAGGATAGTTTTGGATGTCTCAATGTCCTCCCTGTTTAGCTCTGGAAATTCCATATAGGGCTTGATTAGATCTAAAATCTGTCTGAGTATTAATGTATATTTGTTAGTTAAATTAAAGGATTGTCTAATTTCAGCGAACTTCAGGTGTTTGATTATGAAAAAATCCACAATATATTTGTCTTTAATAAGGGGAAAGTTGTCTAGATTTAACATGTTACCACTCAATGTTAAATTCGGATTTAAATGTATGGGTTGGAGTGAGGAGAAAGCGTGAAAAAGCTTCATGGACGTTAATAATCTTTGAAATGTCAAAATATTAGATTTGAGACCACAAATTATTTTATGCCTTTCTAGATTCTCCTTACTCAAGAAGGGAAGAGCCGATGGGTTAAATTTAAGGGATCTGACATAATTAAAATACAGAACTACCCAGGACGGAGACCAAACTTCAGAATTAATTTTATAGTTCGCTATATTCAGAATTCTACTACTCTGAATGATATCATAGTATAATTTGAAGTCAGGCAGAGATATACCTCCTAGGTCCTTCGGAAATATTAATTTAGAATAGGATATTCTCACAGATTTAGGTGACCAAACAAATTTCGAAAAAGTTGAATGCATTTTGTTGAAGAATTTCACCGGAATAATGGAGTTAGTGGCTTTAAAAATATAAAGGAACCTAGGCAGAATGTTCATCTTAATTATAGTTGCCCTCCCCAGAAAAGGAAGCTTAAGTTGTGCCCATCTCTTCAGGTCCCCTTGTACCTCTGTCCACAACTAGGAAATGTTTTCCTGGTAAGCTAATGTTTGATCAACTGAAAAAGAGACCCCCAAATAATGAAGATTTTGTTTAATAGGTATGTCTTCAACCAAACAGCTAATAGGATAAGGTGAAGTAATATTTACCAGGAAAATTTGGGATTTTACTTTGTTAACTTTATAATTGGCAAACTTAGAAAAGATACTAATGGAACCCATAATCTTTCTTAAGTCAGAATTCGGTAAAGATAGGTAGATATTTAGATCATCAGCAAACGCCAAAAAAGGAATATTAGTTCTAAAAAGTCTGGAGATAGAGTGATGGGTTTTCTGCTTAATAAGAAGAAATAGGGGTTCTATATACAGATTGAATAGTAAAGGAGATAGGGGGCATCCCTGTCTTGTCCCATTAACTATGAAAGTTCTATCAGTTACAGAATTATTTATTTGAAGCATTGTATACGCTTTATAATAGATTGTTTCAATAAGTTTTACAAATGAAGCAGGAATATTAAAAAAGGGTAGGATGGTTAGTAAGAAGTTCCTACTCATCCTATCAAAGGCTTTTGATGCGTCTATCGCTAATGTATATAAACGGTAATTCGAAAGAGAGGAGAGAGTTATCATAGCTTCTAGAGCTACTGTATGATCGGATGTCTGTCTATTTCCAATAAAGCCCGATTGTTCTTTGGAAATTATGTTGGGTATTACTAATTTGAGTCTATTTGCGAAAATTTGAGCTAAAATTTTTAAATCTACATTAATAACAGAGATGGGCCTATAGTTCTCCGGTTTGGTAGAATCAGCTTTACCTTTTGGAATAAGTATGGTTTTAGAAGCATTGAAATGTGGGTCTCTTATACCATGTTGAATAATCTGGTTATAGGTCAAATAGAGCACTTGTGACATCTTGTGGGGAGAGGACTTATAAAATTCTGCCGTAAACCCATCAGGACCTGGAGCTTTATTTAGTTTTAAATTCTTGATTACTTCTAAGATTTCTTGTGAGGTGATCTTTCTGTCCAAAATATGGTATTGATCATCATTTAATCAAGGAAAGGACAACTCTTTAAGAGTATCAGCAAGCTCTGCCGAGATTAAGGGGTCATTAGGAGAGCTATATAGTTCGGAGTATATCTTTTCAAAAATTGTTATAATATCCTGAATTTTATGATAATCCTTATCTTAATAGGATACTTGAGAAATATAGTGTGACGCCTTATTTTGGTTTATTAGTCTGGCAAGGAATCTAGAAGGACATTGCGCCCAGTCAGAGTACTTGGCCAACATTTTAACTTCATGAAATGAGAGGTTATCCACCTGCAGAGATAGATATTCTTTTTGCAACCCAATTACATGGGATTCTGTTTCCCTATCATACTTCCGTTGTAATTTATTTTCCCATATCGCTATCTTTTTAATCAAGTCAGTTTCCCTTTTGCAGTATAATTTCTTAAAGAATGAAGCTTTGTTAATAAAAGTACCCCTAATCACAGTTTTCGTGGAGGCCCATAGTATGTCAATAGGTACCTCTTGGCTCTTAGCTGATTGAATGAACTGATCTAGGTTGTCCTCTATGATCTCAGTGATCCCTTCTTTTTGAAGAAGCATGGGGTTAAGTTTCCAGCACAATGGTCTATTTTTATTGCTACCCCCTTGCTTATATTCTAGGAAAAGAGATATCTTGGAATGGTCGGAAAGGTTTCTATTGTCAGTGTGAAATTCAATTTGACAACTAGCGAGGTCTAATGAGAGCAGGAAGAAATCAATTCTGGACCATCCCTTATGGCAATTGGAAAAGAAAGTATAATTTACCTTATCAGAGGGACTCTTATGGGATAAGAATGGATCAAACAAATTGAAATCATCTTTCAGTTCGGCTAATACTGTTACTGCATATTTATTATATCTTGTATTTGGGTTTGACCTATCAATAAGAGGGTTTTGTACTGAATTCCAGTCCCCACCTATAATATATAGATGGTTGGGGAAAGACGAAAGAATAGTATATACATACATATAAAAATTTTGTTGGTTGTAGCATGGGGAATAAATATTCAGCAATAGGATGGGTTTATCTATTGGAGCTAGCTTAAAAATAATGAGACACCATCTGCCCTCCTTATCCGAATCCCACTTAATAATATCAAACAGGAACTTTTTCTTTACTATTATAGCCACACCTGCGCTACTCGAGCTAGTTCCAGAATCAATAATCCTTTTCACCCATGGACGCCTTCTTTCTTGGTCCCACTGGTGACTGAGTAAATGTGTCTCCTGGACAAGTAAGATATCTGCTTTTGTTTTATGTAGGACGTGCATAAACAATTTCCTCTTTTTCACCAGTTGTAGTCCATTAATATTCCATGAATCAATAACTACCATTCAACTGACTAGTAAACGGGGAAGGAAATGTGAGTTAATGCTGTAAAGAATTGAGATTGAAGGCTTGTAGCTTAATATGTATCCCTGAACCTTGAAGAATATTTGTAAATGAATTCGGGCTATAAACACTATAATACAAAACCCTTCCTGCCTACCCACCGAGCTTAAACCTCCCTCCTTAGGCCCAGAAGGAGATGGGATTATTGGGGAGAATAACAAACAATATATTACAAGAGGTAAGGTCAAGACGTACCCCCCACCCCAATAAGAAAAGTAGGCCCCCAATAAACCCTTTAGACACTCTTGGATCCAGGTCGCCAATCTTCCCAGACAGGGTTAGACACCCGAACCCAGCTCTGCATGTATGAAGTTGTAATGTGACTCAAACGAATCCACTATCTGTCAGAAATAACATTCAAAAAATAACAGTGGAAACTGATAATAATAATAATAATAATAATAATAAAAATAATAACTTCAGCTTCTATACGGTATCCGTATAACTGAAACAATATGATAAAGCATGTTTGACAAAAACACCGGATTACAGTTTAAATATTTACACCAAAAGTTGCTGTCGGCATATTCATCAGAAGAACAATTATGACGCCTTCAAATTTACAGCACCTGGACATAGGTTTAAGCATTTACAATACAATTGTCAATTAGTATTTATATAACCCTCTGCACAATATATGTTTAACAAATGTCTACCAAATAATTAATTAGTTGAATTATAACTGCTGGAATATAAGATCAAAAAATGTACAATACTAGATGGGGAATACTATTATCTAATAGTTAACCTACAAGCCCCAGATTTTGGATGCTTGAGATACCAACCAGTATATTAACTAAAACTATAATTAACTACCACAGAGAGGGTAGTGGAATTAAAGAGCGCTATATAAAGCAGAATGCAAATACTGAAAACATTCATCATAAAAAGCACCCCAGGCAGCCCCCATCACAAAGACATCCTGAATATCACTTTAATCACCTAGGGGATTAGTAACCACATCGAAAAACTGCCCAAAACAAGCTACCTTTTGAATGCTAGACTTTGTGAAAACCTCAGATTGCTCAAGAAGAACTAAGTGATTAATAGGTATCCAAAAGTTCACCCCTGACTTGACATGACAAATCTGACCCTCCCAGAATTAGAAGGTACATCTTAAGGGAAGGTAAGAGCTGCATTTTGAGGGTGGGTATTACCAAGGCACTTATTTGCCTTGTAATTCCTATGATCGTATAACCCTGTATAAAAAATATATAGTAGCTGTCAAATTAAGGTAAATAAATTTATGTGAACCTCTTTAGCTGAGTAGCTTCATTAATTTATCAAACTGCCTAGTTCAACATTATATCAAAAAATAATTCTACAAAGCTCACAGTGAATAGTACAAAGCAGATACCCATCAGAAAATGTACTAGAAAATGCACTGATGACTAAGACAACGAAACATAGCAGTGTAGAGTGTGGTGTACCAAAAACATAAATAACCAAATTACAGATGGTCAAAACTTGTAAATTATAGTTGCATTTTTTTCTGAGTTCCTGCAGTGCAATGTATTCAGAAAGAGAGAGGAAATTTTTGAGAATGTGATGTTATCGCTTAAATTTATAAAACTTGCCCTGAGGTGCTATGACTTCAGAGTTGCTACATAATGTTAAGGGTAAGTGAGGCAGCACACTCTCACACACACGACAGAGTGGGTGTCTCTTATCTGTGCATTTTTGATCTGCTGACTTTCAGCATATTAATGTGACTCTAATGACATTTTTTTTATATCTTTAGTATTGTGCTCCACACCATGTGATAAGGATTAGGTTACCAACACCCCATACGATTTCTAAACTTCTATGAAAAGTCCCCAACTGATGGCAATTTGTTCACTTTGTGAAGTAATTAATTGCACAGTACAGCCTCACAGCTGAGTACCAGGCTGCTACTAGTACACAAACCCATATGCATATAAACCCCACAATATCCATTTCTGATCAGCCATCTTATAATTTGTCCCAAAGCTCATGCACACATTTAAATCATCACAACAGCTACTATTTGGTTTTATAACTTTTGAAAAATAATGAGATAATCCAAATGGAAATGCAATGTCTGACTGGGAATAACAATTTTTTTCTTTTTTCTTGAAAACATGATTTAAAGCTTCCGTGTCAAAGGTTTAACCACATCAGGGAATGGATTCTGATATGATCACTGCTGTGTATGTAATCCTATCAGTCTTTAATGATATGCAACCAATATCCATAACAAATATGCATACAATACAATTAATTTAGACAATTACTTCATTCAGCAGGGATGCAAATCATTTCATCCTACTTGCTTAGGTATAATTGCTTTATTTTTCTCTAAAATGGCAGGCAAATTAATTTTATCACGTAACAACATTAGACAATAATCACTACGCAACAAAAGCAGAAATAAATGTAGTAATGTGCAGAAAAATTGTCTGGAGGCCATAGTAAAGCAATACAATATCAAGTTAATAAACTTGTGAAGTAACAGTAAATGTTGAGAAAATAACTGAATAACTTAATAAGGAAATAAATCCACATATCATAAACTCAGACCAAAAATCCTCATCCCACTGCAGTGAATTACCTCTATCTATCTACTGCTCTCTTTAATACTACATAGGTTTCTACAAAAGTTTCAGAGGAGGAAAGAGCATCTCTCCACATAAGCTACAGCTTTCTAGTTCTAATGGCAGGATGTTGAAAGCATTTTTTGATATTCTGATACAGACCTCTAGGAATGGCAAATCTATAAAGCAGTAACTGTTTGCTTATTGTGGTACAATAAGGAGCTGTCTTACAAATGTATAACTTTACATAACCGAACACATTACATGTTGATAACAAGGAACACCACATGTAAACTGAACAGAAGTGAACCAAATGCCACACATGAACAAAAAAATAAAAACACTAACTAGAAACAGTAGATTCTGTGTCTGTGGCACTGCAGTTATTTTGGTGACATTAAGATAGTTTCTTAAAATTTTGTATACAGTATACCCTGCTGTAATTATGCTAGCAATGTTTCCACTCACCCACAGAGTTGAAATGAGCTACATAAACTGACTTGGGTCCACAAAACAGAGAGCAAATGCCCTATATCTATTAAGAATTTCAACATGATGCCAGCATGTAAAATTTATGTTTATAGATTAGTACTAGGCTAACCGCCCTTGTGGACCATTTGAAGCCTAGCCAATTACCCATGTTAGACTCAAACCCTGCACCTTGTGTCTGGTATAGTAAACACTTTGACCATTATGCCAACCTGCCTTATGCACCACACATCAAAGAAGCAGCAGGATATAAAAGAAAAGCAAAACACCACGGCACTGTTTTATTTAATTATTTATATATTAACATTTGTTGACCAGGAAGTCCACTGGGTCAAAAAGTCCCATTTTCAGTGGAGGGCCGGGGAGAAAAGCTCCACAATTACAGACAATTTTAATTTTAGGTTTATAGAGCACAAATATAAAAAATAAATAAATAAATAAAATGCATCAACAATTGTAGACATTTTTAAATTTCAGCTCAGACAATTATAGCAGCGTCACAAATGAAGAAATCATAGACATAAGGTTAACATGCATCATGTAGGACTTTTCAATCAGTATGCCTTGGTCTAAGTAAATTATGATTGAACATTACATGGAATATTTTATAGATAGTAAAGTTAAATTAAATAGTAAAAGTTAAATTAATTAGAAATAGAGGGGACACTGAGGCTTACAGAGTGGAAAAAGATGAGTACTAAGTGGTAAAAAGGAAACAATGTTAGGGTAAGTAGCAAAAGATAATTTAAGGTGGTTTACTTGTGATAGTACAGGAACAGACTTGGTTATTGAGGTATAGCTCTTTCAGTGTTTTTTTTTTTTTTTTCGAGTATACCCACGGTGGTGGTGCTGCGGTAGTGTTGTCGCCTCACAATAAGACACTGTCCGGTTCGATTCTCAGCTAGCGTGTCTTCTGCGTGGAGGCATGCATGAATGGGTGTACCTTTGTTGAAGGTTGTGCGTCAGGCCTGGCAAGCTGGTACGTAAAAATCAACTGCCAATCATTAGCAGACCGGAGTTCTGCTGTGGTGACCCCAAACTAGGAAAAGCTGAAAGACACAAAAATTATTATTGAGTCTAGTTGAATAATAGAGTTGTTGTTGTTGTTGTTGTCTTTTGGCTTTCTCGGTTAGGGGTCATCACAGTGGAACTCCAGTCCGCTAATAATTGGCAGTAGATTTTCATGGTGCTGAGTTGCCAGCTCAATGCCCAACCTTCAACGAAGTCATGCCCATTCATGCATGTCTTTTGGAATGCCACTCAACCCGCGGGGTGGACATGCAGACTCCACACAGAAGGCATTCCCCGCACACTAGCTGAGAATCGAACGGGAGAACCTCTTGCTGTGAGGCAACAACGCTACCACTGTACCATCATGGATTTAGTTGAATGATAGAGTGAGGGAGGTAATTCCATAGTTTAGCAATGGCATGTGAATAAAGGCATTGTCTGGCTCTTTTGTTGGGTTTAGGTACAGCTAGCAGTTGTTTTTGGAAGACCTAAGGTTATGATTTGGGGTGTAAGCTTGTATTATTGTTTGAAGGGATGGGCAATAATTAGGGTTATAAAGCAATTTGTGAGTAAGAGTAAGCTGGGTAAATTGTAGGTAATGGGGGAAGCCAGTTTATAGATCTGATGGCCAGGCAGTGATGTGTGCGAGTTGGCATATTAGAGACAAACTTAGCTATCTTAAAGTAGCATGACTGTAATTAGTTCAAAAGAGATGTGTGTAGGTTAGTGAAGATGTGGCTACCATACAGAAGAGAAGGGAGAAGCAGACTGTTTGCTAGTGTTAGTTTGGTGGCTTTGTCCAAGTAGAGTTTGTGCCTATAGAGCTTACCAAGCTTAAAATGGGTCTTTTTGATTGTGCTAAGTATATGATTTTCATACATAAGTTTGTCATCTTTAGTGATACCAAGTAGTTTAGTGCTCTTTACAATTTCAGTTTCTGTATTGTTATGTGAGAAAACTTTAGTCTAGAAGGGGTTTGGATGAGAAGAGTAAAAGCTTAGTTTTATGGGGATTCAGTAGCAGTTGGGCCTCGCTAAGCCAGGATTCGATGGCAGTGAAAGCGTTTGCCTTAACTTTCGGAGATCTGAGCTGTTATTAGCAGATGTGATTATGGCTGAATTGTCTGTGTATTGTATAAGTGTACTATACAGGGATGCTTGATGGTGATGTTTAATAAATATGTTAAAAAGTAAAGGTCCAAGGAGAGACCCTTAGGGAACTCCAATGTTGTTATTTAGATATTCGGATTGCTTGCTTTGCCACCTGACAGATTGTTTTCTATTATTAAGATAGCTATGGAACCAACCAAGTTAGGGTGTGTGGGGAGCAGTTTATGGTCTCTAATTGTAGAAGTAGTTTAGAGTAGGACACTGTATCAAAAGCTTTTGATAGGTCTAGTAGTACAACTGATGTAAGTAGGCCAGCATCAAGGGCTTTGTTTACAGTGTTGGTGAATGAAACTAAGGCTGGATTTGTGCTGCGTGAAGGACAAAAGCCATGTTGGGTGGGTGCTAGTAAGTTATTGTCTGTAAGATGTTTTAGTAGATGTGAATGGATATAGTTTTCTAGGATTTTATAGAGCAGAGAAAGTATAGATATGTGCACACAAAAGTCCTGGGAACATATACCAAGCAGAAACTTGCTATACCAAATGATTCTTTGAAAAATGTTCTCCTTGAGCAAAAAATGTTTTCCTTAAGCAAGTCTTGTAGGATAAAAACACAGCTTTATTACGAAAATGCAGTACGTTAATGAGACCCAGTATGAATAGGAATTATGTTAGTAGTAGTATTAACCATGTATGTTAAATCAAAGTTATGATGTTTATAACAGAATGGTGCATATTTAGGATGAAATTGAAGTATGACATGGGAAACAGTTAAAGGATACATTTTATTATTTTTATGTATGTATTTTATATTTTTTATATACTTATATATGTGTTTTTATATTAGAATGTTTGAATAGAAATAATGCAAGTGATTCAAGTATAGATGAATATCTCTTTAAAATGAATGGGTAATTACTATTTAACTGGTATTACCAATTTAACTTGCCTTATAAATAAGTGGATAGTACTGCTATTGTAATGGTCTGATGAAGTGGGAGGTAGTCCCATGAAAGCGCTTACCTACTGCATTATATGTGTATGTGTGTGTGTGTGTGTGTGTGTGTGTGTGTGTGTGTGTGTGTGTGTGTGTGTGTGTGTGTGTGTGTGTGTGTGTGTGTGTGTGTGGAAGTAGACTTTTATGATGGAAATGTTCTGAATTGGGCAGTTTTGTCATTATTGGTTCATGCATTTTGTTTCATTGCCTTGTGTGTGTGTGTGTGTGTGTGTGTGTGTGTGTGTGTGTGTGTGTGTGTGTGTGTGTGTGTGTGTGTGTGTGTGTGCGTGTGTGTGTGGCTGTACTGCCTCGGTTTATGTACTCGAATGTAACATAGCCTAAAAATGGCACAAATGAAAGATTCAAATTTAAAAAAATCTCTGTCATCGGCAAATGACTGGTGAAATCAAAAAAATGTAGATGACTACTTTATATATTAATTAAAAGAGTACTAAATTCCTAGCACCAGAATGCATTATAAAATATGTTGTTGCACATATTCTGATGCTTTTGCTATATTTAGTTTTTGCTCTCAGAAATTACAATATTCCTATGCAGATTCATTAGCTGAACATGTTCGTTGGTGTGCGAATGCAAGCACATAATGATGGTAATCCCCACTGGTTAATTAAAGATTTAAAAATTTGAAATTTCCGAACAGTTTTTAATCTGTTCTACTTGGTTGTTTGGAATGGCAGGGGGGAGAAAAGGTGTAACAAGTCAATACATCTATGTCATTCTAGATCCAATATCACAAAGCAAACACCTTAAGACAGATGGTCTTTTTTCTAGTAATAGCTTGTATGATTTTCATATTACAAGCAAATGGTATTTCCCACTAACAGCAGGCAATATCAGTGAGCTAAAATAAATGCTTTGCTGGAACACGGCCAACAGAATTTCCACTGACAGGCATTGTGAAAGATGTTTTATTTCAAGTGTCTGGACCAGATCAGCAAAAAACTTGTAAGTCTGCCTTTTCTTTTTATTAAGCATTTTCCCTTATTTTCATCTTTGTTGAGCTTTTTTCTAACTCACTTTCATTCTGTTAATGTCCTGCAGAATGATTTTTTAAGTGCACTCTATTGATATATTAAGCTGGTACTTTATGGAGTCAGATAATAAATTTATCCAACCTGCTCTCCCATGAATAAATGGACAGCTAGCTCATTTAGTCATCTCTGTACATGAGATGCTTTCAGCTCTGTAAGCATACTGTACCCAGGGCCTGACCTAGTATCCCAGGATCAGATGCATGCAAAGCCTATGTTGCTGTGCTACACAGCCTGTTTCCTACTACAGGATTCAGACATCTTCCTTTGGCTGTATTTGAGAAAACTGGCAGTATCTAAAACAAAACATTTAATCACATACTCCAAACAGAAACCCTGAATATGATGACAGGCACCATCTGCTTTGTTTACTTAATCTATTTCTCTATCAGATGGCAAACTGCCATAGCAAGTTCATTTGTTTTCTACATTCCAGAGCTATACCTAGTTTGTATGACACCCTGGACAATGCCCCTTTTGTTGTTCCCAACTCTGACATCAGTATAAAACAAAGCTTTATACTATTTGGAGGAAGAAAGACGTAATTGTCCTTTCAGTCAATCTGCAATTTTAGTGACATAAATCTCTCTAGTCAGAGTTTAGAATCCAGTGGAAACAATTAGTTCAATTCCTATTCCTTGGTGCTAACAATATGTATTAGTAATTTCAGTATCCATTATTTATTCAACCTCTCAAATATCCTACCATCGTATCATGCACTTCAATACTAATTTGGTACTGTATTAATATTTTTGTGGTACAATTTAACAGATACTATATAGATACCAAAACAGACCACATCTACACCTTCACCTTGGTTTACTGCCTTTGGACACAACGTCAGAAAATCCAGCTAGGTTTGTCTGGCATGGGATCTCTTCTGCGAATCTCAGTTACCTTGGGTTTTATATCCCACCCAGCCCTTAGTCTCTTTGTATTCACTTCACTCAGTCACTTCCATTTTTATTTTCTGCACTAGCTGGTCTGTGTCTCTCGTTTTGCACATTCTTTCTAATTACAGTCTAGTGATATGGAATTGTTAACAGCTCAACTACAACCCAAGGGAAGTGTGCAACACTATGTACTCATTGTCTCCAAGACAGATGGCTGAGTCTCAGTCTTTTAAAACAATATCTACATTTCAGAAGCCTAGAAAACAACTAGGGACTAGAAAGTGATTAGAAAATGATCATGCAACAATTACATTGATGGTTCTGAATATAAGATTACAATAATGTACTATACACCACTTATTCCTTCCTCAGTGCTTGAGGATTTCCTGACTAAACTCATCAAAGCAAAAATGAGCATCGTAGCGATGGGGGCAGCTTGTGCCCCCATGTATGCCAACTTAGTTCTTCTTGATTGGGAAGAAGAATTTGTCCTAAAGTCCCCTTGGATGAATTACATCAGGTGTTTTGTCCGATACCTGGATGACATCTTTATGTTGTGGGAAGGTGACGAAGATACACTAAAAAGTTTTATTGACTATTTGAACCAGAGCACAAGCTTTTTACAGTTTACATATCAATGTTGCAAGGAGGGTATTAACTATTTAGATGTCTATGTTTATTCTGATGGCCATTCCTTTCAGTCAAAAGTATATAGAAAGGAGACTTTTAGTAATGCTTATTTGCATTTTGGGAGCGCACATACGTATTCATCGAAACGCAGCATTGTCAAGGGACAGTGCATTAGAGCGGCACGTATGTCGTCCAATGTGGATAACATGTTAAATGAATTGCAATTTATAGGTAATCTATTTAGGGACAAGGGGTACCCTAATAGTATGATTGAGGATATTATACATTATGTGGCCAGTGAATGGGGAAACAAATATCCCTCATTATTAGGTACTGAGCTGGTCGCCAAGCCTGCCAGCCAAAATAATACCACAAATGAAAATGTCATACAGGGTGAAAAACCTTATACCAGGGCTTGCATTTTAAAACAAGGGGATTATACGAAGGATGTCAAGGACATAATTTCAAACAACTGGAATATATTGATAAGTGACGAGGGGATAAAGGATAAAATTTCTAACTGTCCTTACTTTGTTTCTAAGACAGGTATGAATTTGAAAAAGATCATTGAGGTTAAAACACAAAATTATAAGAGTAGGGCATATAATAAGAAAGGCACTAGAAAGTGTGGTCAGTGTAATTACTGTGGGTATATTATGGAGGAAACAACTATACTTTTGAGCAATAGCATTCATAGCAAAATTTTTTTTAGCTATGGTAATTGCCAGTCTCAACATCTGGTATATCTGGCAAAGTGCTGCTCATGCAGTAGTTTTTACGTCGGGAAGATGGACCGACGATTGAGGGACAGAATTTATGACCACACTTACTGTATTAGAAAAAGGGATACCAACAATGCTCTCTCTCGTCATCTTCTCAGCAGCCCTGCATGTCAGGGGTTTAAATTTGCAATTTTAGAGGTTGTATCTCCCAACCCCAGGGGTGGCAATATAAAAGCAATTGTAGGAGAAAAGGAGATAAAATGGCAGATAAGGCTGAATGCAGCCTCACCTCCAGGACTCAACGAGGTGATACCTACCAAACCCCTGGTAAAAACTTAATATAAAAAAATGTTATGACTACAACCATGACGGGTGTTTTTTTATATACAAGGGTATTATATATTGCATTTTTTAGTGTTTTAATAGATATTTATATTTGGTTTATATTATATAGGAATGTATTATATCTATTTAATGTTGTGGTTACAGTGTTTTGTATATATTGTATTGATTATTGTCTGGAATTTGTATGGTATTAGATTGTTACAGCCAAAACTATGTTTTTATATAGGGATGGAGTAGCATTTACTTTTTAGTTTTTAGAATTCAGTTGTATTTCTTTAACATTTGCATTTTTAATTAGTTAATTAATTAATTTGGGCGGGTAGTAAGGTATATAAGGCAGCTTTAGTTAACTAACACTGTTCTGATGAAATCTCTGTAGTCAGATGAAAGCGCTCAACGAACTGTTTGGTATATTGTTCAACTAAAGAGGATTATATACGCAAGGCTCCTGGCAATTCCTTGGACTTGAATATTTTCGATATCATAAGGATTAGTTTAGGATCTTTCAGCATCACATTACCACCGATCATGATATCAACTTATTAAAATTATGAATAAAATCAGACTCAGTCATAAGTAAATCATGTTTTCTATACTTTTCCAGTAAAATCTATGATGCGATAAAGGATGGTATCCTTATAGGTTCATAGGTTCATAGGTTGGTACTAGGCTATCGGTCCTAGGGCTATACAAGCCTAGCCATAACAATTCCCTGGATATTTCTTCCCACAATATTTGCTTCCCTGCACCCCTGACTAGCAGGGCGACTGACGTGATCCTGAGGGTGAATTTCTTATCTCCCATCCAATTGTCAAGGTTCCTTTTGAAGAGGGCCAAGGAGGCGCTCTGCTTGACATGTATGGGCAGTTTATTCCGGAGTATGGGGAGTCTCTGGGTCAGGAACCTAGCCCTCCAGCATGTTTTGTTCATTGTGATGACAAGGTTTCAATCCCTGGAGCGTGTGGCTCTGAGGGATTAGAATTTCTTTAAGTGGAGTATGTCCAACAGCTCAGGGTTTGACATGGCCTTGTATGTTAAGCAGAGATCACCTCTGAGTAAACGATATGCCACATAGTATAGCTGGAGTTTTTTTAGACAGTCAGCATAGGGCATCTGCTTTAGGCCTGTGATTCTTTTAGTGAGGTATTTCTGCGGCCTTTCCAGCTGTTGCAGGTGTCTTGTGAGGTACATACCAAATGGAGTGTTGTTCTGTATAATGGGTCTAATAAGGGATGAGTACAGAGGGACAATGACCTCCTTTTTTTAGGATGAAAAACCCTTAGTGATGAGGTGTGCCACATAGAAGGATTTCCTGACTGTTGTGGCAATGTGGTTATCAAAGGTGAGACCACTGTCCACCTGTGTCCCTAAGTCTCTCATCATACTTTCAGTGTAGTGTACTGACACCTATGTGGTAATTTATGGGTACATGGCTTTTCCCAAAGGTGATAACTATACATTTCTTGGCATTAAGCTTGACTCCATGGCTCTGGCACCAAGCATCTGTTTCTGTAAGGCCCTTTTGTAGAATATCCACATCATTTGGGGCTTCAATAATGGCGCTCAGTTTGCAGTCATCTGCGAACTTTGTTAGCCAGAGTCCCTTAGTGTTGGCCTGTACTTCAGAGAAGTAGATGCCAAACAAGAGCGGTCCCAGGACTGAACCCTGAGGTACTCCACTTGTCATTTGTCTGGAGCTGGATTTGGAGTCGGCTACTTTTACAGTCTGGGTTCTGTCAGTAAGCCAACCCATCGAGTGATTTATGCCCAGCTTAGTAAGTTTATCTATGATTCCAGAGCGGGGGATCATGTCAAAGGCCTTGGTGAGGTCCAGATAGGCTGTGTGGACCACCTTACCCTCGTCCACTGCTCTGGAGACTTATGCGAAAAAGTCAATCTGGTTCAGGAGACAAGATCGGCCCTTCATGAACCCAAACTGGGAGGGTTCCAGTGTTTGAAGGTTGCCAATGTCTTTGTTTATAAGTTCCATGATAATGTGTTCCATGCCCTTGCAGATCAGGCTCGCCAGACTGATGAGATGGCAGTTCCCGGGATCCAAGGTGGACCCCCCCTTGTGGAGTGAGATAACTGTAGTTGTGCACCACTCAGTAGGCACAAAACCTGAGGTGAGGCTGTGATTAAACATGACACTTAGGTGGGGTGCCAGTTAATTTTGTAGTTCATGTAGTACACAGCCCAGGATGTCATCTGGTCCCATGGATGCTGTATTCTTAGCTTCGGAGAGTTCAGTTTCTACCTGTGTGGCCATGATTACTGGAATTTAGCAATCTCTTGGTATTGAGATGGTTCCTTTAGGGGATGAGGGGGGTGAAGTTGGCACTAAATCGATCTGCCAGGATATTGGCAATATCCTTGGGATCAGTATATTTAATGCCATTCTGTTTTAGCTCAGAGCATATCTGAGCATTGCCATTTAGATTCTTGACATAACTATAGAATGCCTTGTGGTTGTCTTTGGAATCTTTGGCAATTTTATTTTTGTAACTAGCTTTGGAGGATTTCATGAGGGATCTCAGCTTATTACTGAGGCTGGTAAGGGAGTTTTTTGCATCCTGGGATTTTCCTCTTTTCTGCAACAGTTTTTTTCTTCTGTTTGTTTATGGCAGGGGACCACCAGATTGGCTTCCTTTTTTTGGAGGAGAGCATCTTGGTTCGATTTGGGATGGCACAATTCATGCATAAGTGGATGTGCTCATACAGTGCCTTAGTGTAGGATTCTGCAGTCGAACTTTCAGCTCCCGTCTGCATGGGTGTCATGAAGTTTGTCACTTCTGACTTGAGTAGCATAAAGCTGGCTTTGGAGAAGTTTTTTACGGAGGTTTCATGACTCTCAGTAAAGCTGCTTAGGATACTGTCAATGAGATCTGTGATATTACACTGCAGTACTCCTGAATACAAGCATTAATGTTCAACAGGGTATGTGTTACTTTGGAAATAAACCATACCCAGGGGTGTCTTCTACACCCTCGGAAAGGTGTTATTTCCACAGTAACACATACCCCAGATGGAATTATTACATTTAAAGAATGTGCTATTTGTAAAGTTATTTTGTATTTTTTTTAATACAATATACATACATTTTTAATATTTCTGGAGTATAATAGTTATTCCTTTCCTTCTTAAAACTTACGTCAGTATATGTAGTTTTGCTGGAGGAAGTATTTCCCATCAAAAATTTTACAGATATAAGTATTTAATGTTTAGACTCACAAAACACACATTAAGAAGCAGAAACATGCAGACATACAGACTCGCACAGATACACATAGAAAAAACACACACACACACAAATAATCACAAACAGAAACAGACACAGGTATAACACTAAAGTGTTTATCTCACAGATATAAGGTACAGCATTTGATTCTCACCTTTGAAGGGGAAATTGGCTAAGCTTAAAATGGGCAGCTATCCTATTACTTATCTATGAAACTAGACATATATTAAAAACACACAAATACACACACATCACTTAACAACCACATTCCTGTGTATAACCACAACCTCAAAAGGTATTATTCAGAGTAAATGAATGTTAATAAATCATTTTTCTTTTTTATGCTCCCATTAGGGGTCTCCACAGCAGATCATCTGTTTCCATTTCTTAATGTCCTCTGCGTCTTGCTCTGTCACACCAACCACCTGCATGTCCTGTCTGACTACATCCATAAACCTTATATTAGGTCTTTCTCTTTTCCTCTTACCTGGCAGGTCCATCCTTAGCATCCTTCTCCAAATACACCCAGCATTCTGGCAGTTCCATCCTTAGCATCCTTCTCCCAATACACCCAGCATCCTTCCTTAGCATATATCCAAACCAACACAATCTCACCTCTCTGCCTCTGTTTCCAAATCGTCCAACCTGAGCTGACCCTTTAATATACTAATTTCTAATCCTGTCCATCCTTGTCACACCCATGGAAAATCTTAACATCTTTAACTCTGCCACCTCCAGCTCTGAATCCTGTCTTTTCATCAGTGCCACCATCTCCAGCCCATACAACATAGCTGGTCTCACTACCATCTTAAAATGAATTAAATAAAAGGAGACAGCATTGCCAATCCCAAACTCAAACAAAGTCCCAAAACAGGTACAGTACAAGTATTTAATAAACTGTGGTGGTTTGGCAATTTGTTCTGTTTGTTCGTTTGTTTGTTTGTTTGTTTGTTTTTCAACTTCCACCATTTGATCCTTGGCACTGCCCTTACTCTTCTCCTCCTCTTCTTGACTGCCAAAGTCATCCTACTGACCACCATCCTATGCTGCCTAACTATGCTTTCCCCTGTCACCACTTTGCAATCTCCAATCAACTACAGACTGGCCCTCTTGCATAGGATATAATCCACCTGAATGCATCTTCCTCCACTCATGTACATCACCCTGTGCTCCTCCCTTCTTAAAATACATATTCACCACAGCCATGTCCATCCTTTTTGCAAAATACACTACCATCTGACCTTCTACATTCCTCTCCTTACACCATACCTACCCATCACCTTTTCATCCCCTCTGTTCTCTTCACCTACATGCCCATTGGAATCTGCTCCAATCACCAAAAACCTACAGTAGGAAACATTGATGGTCACATTAGATATTAAAAACTTATTTACAAGTATCCCTAATGACTTTGGCCTTGAGGCCATAAGGGAATGCCTACATGAGCATGGTACCCTGGACAATAATGACCAAATGGTAGTTTGTAATTTGCTGGACTTAGTACTGAATAATAACATCTTTTTGTTCCATGATAAAATATATGCACAAACATGGGGAGTGGCCATGGGCACTCCCTGTGCTAATGCTTATGCTAATTTGGCCATTTACCAGTGGGAAAAGAGATTAATTTTTGGTAATGAAAGATTTAATAACATTATCTTGTATAGGCGTTTTGTGGATGACATCCTTTTGTTTTGGAATGGCGATGAAGATTCGCTGCATGAGTTTGTAGCATATATGGAATCAACTACAACTTTCTTAAAATTCACCTATGAGTATTCCATCCATAGTGTGAATTTTTTGGACATCACCATTTCCAAGGATGATTATAACAAAATTACCACATCACTATATAGAAAGCCATGCTGGAGAAATGGCATTCTCCATTTTGATAGCATGCATCCTCGCTATATTTTTCGAAATGTAGTAAAAGGTCAAATGGTTAGAATCTCAAGACTTTGCAGTAAACAAGAGGATATATTGCATCTAGTAGACTTTCAGAAAAGTTGTTTTGTGGATAGGGGTTATCCTTTAACCCTGGTGAGTGATTTAACATCAATAGCATTAGAGACCCCGATATGCAAGAGAAAAGGGGGTCTTAATAGTCACTTTGGAAGGAATAAGATGAAACTACCAGTTGGCATTAAATACACGAATGATGTGAATCACATTATGAACATTATAAGAAATAATTGAAAGATTTTGCTTCTTGATTCTAGTTTGTTAAAAATAGTGGGGGATAAACCAGTTTTTAGATTTAGCAATAGTCTAAATCTTAAGAGATTATTATGCAATGAAAAAATGAAACTTCAGCAGCAGGATATTAGAGCAAGGTATAAGAAAGGCACATATCCCTGTAGAAAATGCTGTATATGTAAGTATGTATCTACAGCTCAGACATTTGAGGTTCCAGGCATAAGTATGGCTTTTAAGCCAACATTTTATGCCACCTGTGACACGAGTAATGTCATATACCTAGCTACATGTGATTCATGCAAAGCATACTATGTAGGTATGACCTCACGTAGGTTCAAAGATCGTGTATACAATCACGTATATGACATCAGGAAGGGGAATATTACTAATGTGTTGGCCAAACACTGCCAACAGTTTCCCCAACATATGTTTAAATATAGAGTGATTCAAATGATGCATCAGAATAGAAGAGAAGGTGACCTAATAGGTACCCTTGAATTATATGAGCTAAGATGGATATTAAACTTTAGAGCTCATATAGAACCTGGCCTGAATTCAACACTCAGCATTCGACCGGCTCTATTAGGAAATGTGTGATTTCTTCCCCCCTCCTCCATCCCCCTTTTTCCCTCTTTTATATTCTGACATGTTCCTGCAATCAGGCTATTGCATATATAATGGATTTGTTTGGCATATTATCTATTCCACTAGCTATTAACTAGTTTTTGTACATTATTTATACATTTTATTTCATTATATTTTATCTTATTTCGCATTATGCATAATATGTAACATACAGTATTATATATATAGTATGTTTTTATTGAATGTTCAATATATATTAAACTGGACATTTCATCTTTGTTATGCATTTAGAATTATTAAGATAATCAGCATTTAGAAATGATTGATATATTTTATATATATTTTATTTGAATTTCCATAGTATTTATTATTTAAATAAATACATGATCTGATCGAGTGTTTTGGTGTACAGAAAAGGATATATAAACTAAATAGATATGTAGAATGAATATTAATTATCATAGCTTCTAAATAGATTTACCTATATTCAAATTGATTATTTATCCTCTGTCAATAATCCAAATGCATTATTAAAAGAGTCTCTCATGAAATATATGATTGTTTAAAATGTCGTGCGTATGTGGAATGTTGTTTCCCTTTAAAATACCTCACTAAATTGTTTTAATTGATGCACTTGATTGAATAATTGATGGAAGTTTTTGTATATAAGGACAGAAGTTTTTACCTTTGATTGTAACCTGATGAAGCGCACCGGGATGGTGCGTGAAAGCGCTTGTTCTCCTTGTTAAAATAAATCTTCGGTTTTACATCGTGGTGGTTCCTTGCAGTTTTTACACTTCTTCTACTTGCTCAGCTTTTGACGTTGGAAGGAACCTTTGGATGGTCATTTTTTGCTTGTTGCTGTTATTTCTACTATTTGTCTACTTATTTGACCAGCACACGATGGATTCACTCAACATAGAGCTTGACTACAATCCGGCAGGTACAAGCAGTACCAATGACTGGAACAACTTGTTTCACCAACAGGATAATCCCTTGCTTAATTTTGATATTAAAAGCAATACTCCGCATATCATAATGCAAGATACTGAGAACTTACAGGATTTCTATGGGGCACTAAGAACTTTGGAAAATGATCTATATAAACTCCACCGGCTCATATGGCAGAGAAGGCATATGGAGGCTTGCATGCATTTTAAAGTGGTTCCGCGCGGCATGCAAGTATTGTGCATGCCAAGCTATGGAGACAGCCATCCTGAACTCCTGCGGAGATGGCAGCAGCTGAACATTGAATTTGGAACCAAATACATCAATTTAATAATAGAATATTTTTCCCCCATAGAAGCGGACTTGATTGCTAAAGTAGAAGGTGAGCACAAAAGTTTAATAACTAACTTTAAAAGTGAACTTTGTGTTTCCAAACTTAATAACATGCTTAGACAGCTGACACAATATAGTAACAGACTTGAGCAAATTAAGCTTAAGAAACTGAAGCGGGATTGTCAGGATTTTCAAATGGGCCGCATTTTTGTATGGCCGAGGGCTAATGGAACTGTATCTGAACCTGACAATTTAACAGGTGCTTCTCAAATGAGCACGTCAGAGCCAATAACTCATGTGGATACATTGAATGAACTCTCCGTAAATAAGGAGCCCATGAGTGATACAATGAATAGAGACTTACCCTTAACCAACTCTTCTCTTCCATGTAACCAACAATGCCTAAAAGTTAATGAGGGGCTGGGAGCAAGACCAAAGTCCGATGGCAATACAGCTACGGGCTATAATACTTCTGCTCTACCTTTAAACTTCCCGCTCCCCTACAAAAACAGAGCGCTGGCGCGCTCGACAAGCAGAGGCAGAGGCAAGAGAAAACTGTCGGGAGAAACACCGGAACCAAGGAGAAAAACAAGGAACTGAACACTTTGTTTTTCAATTTGACGTCTAGAGAATTTACTGCTGATGAACAATTCATTCTTAACAAAGGATTATCTTTTATCCCTTCCAGAGGAAGTGAACTTTCTGAAACTCTGATAGCACTTCGCCTTTTTGCGAGGAAGCTATCACTTAAGGTACTGTTTTCAGATTCTATGAATAATGAGCTAGCATACGAATCGCAGGCTTGTAAAAGGAAAAGTTTGTTTATACCACCTATGCCTAATTTGGTAGAATGCTTTCTGCGCTCATGTGAACATGATTTTTATTTATATTATAAAGAGAAAAAGCATAGAGGTCTTTATGTCAATTTAAATGCATCGCAGAAATGTTGTCTTGAGCGACTTTTTGATAATGATGGGATTGTCTTTAAACCAGCGGATAAAGGTGGAGGAGTAGTTGCCATGGACACTCCTCTATACATGGAATTAATGAATAAAATGTTAAGCAATGATCTAGCTTATAAGCAGATAGATAGATCACAAGTGGAATCTTTAATAAGGGGAGTGCACGATACAGTGTATGATTTATTAATGAGTAGATGTATAGACAAATTCCTTTATGATTTTTTGATAATAGACTCTCCGCTGCTTCCCCTAATTAAGGGGCTCCCAAAAATGCACAAAGGGTTAGATCCACCTCCTTTACGCCCTATAGTGTCTGGCAGACACTGGGTGACAGAGAATGCTTCTGTATTTGTACAATCTAAATTAGGACCATTGGTAAATTTAGTTCCCACAATTTTGAAAGATTCTTATGGGCTGTTGCAGGATCTAAAACAAGACGCAATATGTAAAAACTACAGAAGGAAACATTGATGGTCACATTAGATATTAAAAACTTATTTACAAGTATCCCTAATGACTTTGGCCTTGAGGCCATAAGGGAATGCCTACATGAGCATGGTACCCTGGACAATAATGACCAAATGGTAGTTTGTAATTTGCTGGACTTAGTACTGAATAATAACATCTTTTTGTTCCATGATAAAATATATGCACAAACATGGGGAGTGGCCATGGGCACTCCCTGTGCTAATGCTTATGCTAATTTGGCCATTTACCAGTGGGAAAAGAGATTCATTTTTGGTAATGAAAGATTTAATAACATTATCTTGTATAGGCGTTTTGTGGATGACATCCTTTTGTTTTGGAATGGTGATGAAGATTCGCTGCATGAGTTTGTAGCATATATGGAATCAACTACAACTTTCTTAAAATTCACCTATGAGTATTCCATCCATAGTGTGAATTTTTTGGACATCACCATTTCCAAGGATGATTATAACAAAATTACCACATCACTATATAGAAAGCCATGCTGGAGAAATGGCATTCTCCATTTTGATAGCATGCATCCTCGCTATATTTTTCGAAATGTAGTAAAAGGTCAAATGGTTAGAATCTCAAGACTTTGCAGTAAACAAGAGGATATATTGCATCTAGTAGACTTTCAGAAAAGTTGTTTTGTGGATAGGGGTTATCCTTTAACCCTGGTGAGTGATTTAACATCAGTAGCATTAGAGACCCCGATATGCAATAGAAAAGGGGGTCTTAATAGTCACTTTGGAAGGAATAAGATGAAACTACCAGTTGGCATTAAATACACAAATGATGTGAATCACATTATGAACATTATAAGAAATAATTGGAAGATTTTGCTTCTTGATTCTAGTTTGTCAAAAATAGTGGGGGATAAACCAGTTTTTAGATTTAGCAATAGTCTAAATCTTAAGAGATTATTATGCAATGAAAAAATGAAACTTCAGCAGCAGGATATTAGAGCAAGGTATAAGAAAGGCACATATCCCTGTAGAAAATGCTGTATATGTAAGTATGTATCTACAGCTCAGACATTTGAGGTTCCAGGCATAAGTATGGCTTTTAAGCCAACATTTTATGCCACCTGTGACACGAGTAATGTCATATACCTAGCTACATGTGATTCATGCAAAGCATACTATGTAGGTATGACCTCACGTAGGTTCAAAGATCGTGTATACAATCACGTATATGACATCAGGAAGGGGAATATTACCAATGTGTTGGCCAAACACTGCCAACAGTTTCCCCAACATATGTTTAAATATAGAGTGATTCAAATGATGCATCAGAATAGAAGAGAAGGTGACCTAATAGGTACCCTTGAATTATATGAGCTAAGATGGATATTAAACTTTAGAGCTCATATAGAACCTGGCCTGAATTCAACACTCAGCATTCGACCGGCTCTATTAGGAAATGTGTGATCCCCCCCACCCCACCCTCCTCCATCCCCCTTTTTCCCTCTTTTATATTCTGACATGTTCCTGCAATCAGGCTATTGCATATATAATGGATTTGTTTGGCATATTATCTATTCCACTAGCTATTAACTAGTTTTTGTACATTATTTATACATTTTATTTCATTATATTTTATCTTATTTCGCATTATGCATAATATGTAACATACAGTATTATATATATAGTATGTTTTTATTGAATGTTCAATATATATTAAACTGGACATTTCATCTTTGTTATGCATTTAGAATTATTAAGATAATCAGCATTTAGAAATGATTGATATATTTTATATATATTTTATTTGAATTTCCATAGTATTTATTATTTAAATAAATACATGATCTGATCGAGTGTTTTGGTGTACAGAAAAGGATATATAAACTAAATAGATATGTAGAATGAATATTAATTATCATAGCTTCTAAATAGATTTACCTATATTCAAATTGATTATTTATCCTCTGTCAATAATCCAAATGCATTATTGAAAGAGTCTCTCATGAAATATATGATTGTTTAAAATGTCGTGCGTATGTGGAATGTTGTTTCCCTTTAAAATACCTCACTAAATTGTTTTAATTGATGCACTTGATTGAATAATTGATGGAAGTTTTTGTATATAAGGACAGAAGTTTTTACCTTTGATTGTAACCTGATGAAGCGCACCGGGATGGTGCGTGAAAGCGCTTGTTCTCCTTGTTAAAATAAATCTTCAGTTTTACATCGTGGTGGTTCCTTGCAGTTTTTACACTTCTTCTACTTGCTCAGCTTTTGACGTTGGAAGGAACCTTTGGATGGTCATTTTTTGCTTGTTGCTGTTATTTCTACTATTTGTCTACTTATTTGACCAGCACACGATGGATTCACTCAACATAGAGCTTGACTACAATCCGGCAGGTACAAGCAGTACCAATGACTGGAACAACTTGTTTCACCAACAGGATAATCCCTTGCTTAATTTTGATATTAAAAGCAATACTCCGCATATCATAATGCAAGATACTGAGAACTTACAGGATTTCTATGGGGCACTAAGAACTTTGGAAAATGATCTATATAAACTCCACCGGCTCATATGGCAGAGAAGGCATATGGAGGCTTGCATGCATTTTAAAGTGGTTCCGCGCGGCATGCGAGTTTTGTGCATGCCAAGCTATGGAGACAGCCATCCTGAACTCCTGCGGAGATGGCAGCAGCTGAACATTGAATTTGGAACCAAATACATCAATTTAATAATAGAATATTTTTCCCCCATAGAAGCGGACTTGATTGCTAAAGTAGAAGGTGAGCACAAAAGTTTAATAACTAACTTTAAAAGTGAACTTTGTGTTTCCAAACTTAATAACATGCTTAGACAGCTGACACAATATAGTAACAGACTTGAGCAAATTAAGCTTAAGAAACTGAAGCGGGATTGTCAGGATTTTCAAATGGGCCGCATTTTTGTATGGCCGAGGGCTAATGGAACTGTATCTGAACCTGACAATTTAACAGGTGCTTCTCAAATGAGCACGTCAGAGCCAATAACTCATGTGGATACATTGAATGAACTCTCCGTAAATAAGGAGCCCATGAGTGATACAATGAATAGAGACTTACCCTTAACCAACTCTTCTCTTCCATGTAACCAACAATGCCTAAAAGTTAATGAGGGGCTGGGAGCAAGACCAAAGTCCGATGGCAATACAGCTACGGGCTATAATACTTCTGCTCTACCTTTAAACTTCCCGCTCCCCTACAAAAACAGAGCGCTGGCGCGCTCGACAAGCAGAGGCAGAGGCAAGAGAAAACTGTCGGGAGAAACACCGGAACCAAGGAGAAAAACAAGGAACTGAACACTTTGTTTTTCAATTTGACGTCTAGAGAATTTACTGCTGATGAACAATTCATTCTTAACAAAGGATTATCTTTTATCCCTTCCAGAGGAAGTGAACTTTCTGAAACTCTGATAGCACTTCGCCTTTTTGCGAGGAAGCTATCACTTAAGGTACTTTTTTCAGATTCTATGAATAATGAGCTAGCATACGAATCGCAGGCTTGTAAAAGGAAAAGTTTGTTTATACCACCTATGCCTAATTTGGTAGAGTGCTTTCTGCGCTCATGTGAACATGATTTTTATTTATATTATAAAGAGAAAAAGCATAGAGGTCTTTATGTCAATTTAAATGCATCGCAGAAATGTTGTCTTGAGCGACTTTGTGATAATGATGGGATTGTATTTAAACCAGCGGATAAAGGTGGAGGAGTAGTTGCCATGGACACTCCTCTATACATGGAATTAATGAATAAAATGTTAAGCAATGATCTAGCTTATAAACAGATAGATAGATCACAAGTGGAATCTTTAATAAGGGGAGTGCACGATACAGTGTATGATTTATTAATGAGTAGATGTATAGACAAATTCCTTTATGATTTTTTGATAATAGACTCTCCGCTGCTTCCCCTAATTAAGGGGCTCCCAAAAATGCACAAAGGGTTAGATCCACCTCCTTTACGCCCTATAGTGTCTGGCAGACACTGGGTGACAGAGAATGCTTCTGTATTTGTACAATCTAAATTAGGACCATTGGTAAATTTAGTTCCCACAATTTTGAAAGATTCTTATGGGCTGTTGCAGGATCTAAAACAAGACGCAATATGTAAAAACTACAGAAGGAAACATTGATGGTCACATTAGATATTAAAAACTTATTTACAAGTATCCCTAATGACTTTGGCCTTGAGGCCATAAGGGAATGCCTACATGAGCATGGTACCCTGGACAATAATGACCAAATGGTAGTTTGTAATTTGCTGGACTTAGTACTGAATAATAACATCTTTTTGTTCCATGATAAAATATATGCACAAACATGTGGAGGGCCATGGGCACTCCTGTGCTAATGCTTATGCTAATTTGGCCATTTACCAGTGGGAAAAGAGATTCATTTTTGGTAATGAAAGATTTAATAACATTATCTTGTATAGGCGTTTTGTGGATGACATCCTTTTGTTTTGGAATGGCGATGAAGATTCGCTGCATGAGTTTGTAGCATATATGGAATCAACTACAACTTTCTTAAAATTCACCTATGAGTATTCCATCCATAGTGTGAATTTTTTGGACATCACCATTTCCAAGGATGATTATAACAAAATTACCACATCACTATATAGAAAGCCATGCTGGAGAAATGGCATTCTCCATTTTGATAGCATGCATCCTCGCTATATTTTTCGAAATGTAGTAAAAGGTCAAATGGTTAGAATCTCAAGACTTTGCAGTAAACAAGAGGATATATTGCATCTAGTAGACTTTCAGAAAAGTTGTTTTGTGGATAGGGGTTATCCTTTAACCCTGGTGAGTGATTTAACATCAATAGCATTAGAGACCCCGATATGCAAGAGAAAAGGGGGTCTTAATAGTCACTTTGGAAGGAATAAGATGAAACTACCAGTTGGCATTAAATACACGAATGATGTGAATCACATTATGAACATTATAAGAAATAATTGGAAGATTTTGCTTCTTGATTCTAGTTTGTCAAAAATAGTGGGGGATAAACCAGTTTTTAGATTTAGCAATAGTCTAAATCTTAAGAGATTATTATGCAAAGAAAAAATGAAACTTCAGCAGCAGGATATTAGAGCAAGGTATAAGAAAGGCACATATCCCTGTAGAAAATGCTGTATATGTAAGTATGTATCTACAGCTCAGACATTTGAGGTTCCAGGCATAAGTATGGCTTTTAAGCCAACATTTTATGCCACCTGTGACACGAGTAATGTCATATACCTAGCTACATGTGATTCATGCAAAGCATACTATGTAGGTATGACCTCACGTAGGTTCAAAGATCGTGTATACAATCACGTATATGACATCAGGAAGGGGAATATTACCAATGTGTTGGCCAAACACTGCCAACAGTTTCCCCAACATATGTTTAAATGTGGAGTGATTCAAATGATGCATCAGAATAGAAGAGAAGGTGACCTAATAGGTACCCTTGAATTATATGAGCTAAGATGGATATTAAACTTTAGAGCTCATATAGAACCTGGCCTGAATTCAACACTCAGCATTCGACCGGCTCTATTAGGAAATGTGTGATCCCCCCCTCCCCCCCTCCTCCATCCCCCTTTTCCCTCTTTTATATTCTGACATGTTGCTGCAATCAGGCTATTGCATATATAATGGATTTGTTTGGCATATTATTATAATCATTTTGTTTTTTATTTTAGAATATTTAAATAATTATTATTATATTATTTTATTCATAGATTTATTATTAAATAATTATTTATCTGTTTAGTAAAGAATTAAAAATATATAGAATATTTAAATTCATATTAAATTTTTTATTTAAATTATTATTTATTTTTTAATAATCAATGATTAATGAGTTTGATTAGAGAAATTATGATTGTAATGTTTATCTCAAATGTTTTCTTATTAAATTTATTTTTGTTATCATGATTTTACTTTATTTACTTAATGGGGAGTGGAGTTTTTCCTTGTTAATATTCTTTTATTTGTTAGCATTGATTTACTGAGTTTACTTGAGGCAGACCATGTGTTTTTCTATAGATTTCTTATTTCTATAAGAACTCATATTACAATCGCATACATTTCATGCTGAATTGAAACTTACTTATTTTATTTAAGCAACATTTATCATATAAAGTTGGCAAGATTTGACACTATGACACGTCCAGAGGCATGATTGATGAACATCATTTATAATGAATTAGAAGATTGATCAAGTAGGGACAAATTTAAAACAATAAACTATTCAAAATATTTAATCCATAGAGATTGAGCAAATAGTAGAACAAAAGGAATCAGTTTAAATGAATTTTGAGCAGCAATATGTAGACCAATTACATTCAAATAAGCAAGATAAGGGATTGATTAATTGTAAAGGCAATAATAATAAGACTTAACATTTCTCAGACAACAATAAATAAGGTGATACAAATCGAGCATAGATCGAATGAACTTTCTTAACCAATCCTTAAAAAAGCTGAGTAAAGGGAGCAGAGAAATTCGGATAAGCAGAACAAATAAGTCTTTCAATTCGCCAAAATCTGGAAACAACATGAAAAAATGCTGACCGTCCAAGGAGAATAACTGATATTTTTTCTAATTCACTCTGTCATTCAGATAAAAGATACTGATCCAGGGAAATAATTTAACTTTTATAGTATCTATCTTTAAATTTATTAATACAAGATGAAGTTTAAATTTTTATCTCAATTTTTTAGCTTTGCTATGGATTTTTTTAGATAAAGAGAATGTCACTTAAATGATAAATAATTTAGCATATTGTAAGATTGATAACCAGGAATTAAGGAGAGCATGATCTTTATAAAAGATAAGAAAATTTTTATTAGAATGATCAGTGTATTAAGGTCATAAAGAAAGTTATCACTTTAAGCGATTGCAATGAAAGATTTCATTTCAATAATAACATGGAATGTTTCATCAGATCTTATGTTGTAATAAAAGACATTTAATTTAAAAATTGATGTTTATTCAATTCAAGATCTAAGGTTTGCCTCAAAGGCAAACTACAGAGTAAATTATACATGATTAAATTTGCATTAAATATAGCTTTTGCCATAAATCAGACATGATGGCATGACAATGTATTAATTTCATTAATGAAAAATTTTTGTATGAATATAACTTGATGGCTGGTGTGCAATTATTTGTAGTTGAATGATATTTGTAGTAGAATAATACTTTTTATATATGATACATGTTGATTTGTGACTGATTGGTTTAAATTACCATATTTATGAAAATTATAATTCCATTATAATTTTGCATACTTTAGAATATAAATGATCTCAATTTGAGATCTGAGATTTTATCATAATTTCAAAATTTATTGTATCTTAAGGTATGTTACATAATTAGAAAGATGAGAAGGGCTTTAATTGTGTATAGATGAACCCGTATATTAAATGATAAAATTATGAATAAGAAAAGAGTTATTCTTAGATAAATATGTGTTTAATGAATATTAATCTTAATTAAAAATAAAAGATTTACATTTAAAAGAGGAAAACATTTAGAAAATGCATAAATGATTAAAAATAAAGACAGCAAGAATTTAGCATTTTATCCATGAATAGTTAAACATTATTAGCAAACATTTAGTTTAGCAAGAGTAAAACTTAACACTATGAACAGTAAGAGATACATGTTGCAAAGCTACATTGTTATAGGTTCAAATGTGTCAAAAAAGCACTAGACTTACATATGTGAAATCAACTTTAAGATATAGAGGTAAATGACTCAGATGAAGTATAGAAAGTTATTCACCCATTTACTTAATTCAACCGCCTATAATATTTTATGAATTATTCCACTACTTTTCTATTTTATTTATTTATTTACTATTGCATATAAATGTATAATATTAGTATTTATTTGTCTATTTAATATTTCATTTTATATTTAATGTTAAATCATTAATATTATTATTTTTTTATTTAATTTCAATATTATTAATATTTAATTTTTATTTTTTTTATTCATAATATTATTAAATAATATTATTATTTTATTATTTATAATTAACATATTAAACATTTTTTTTAAATAAATATATTAAAAGATATATTATTTTTTTAATTTTCATATTCAATGTTTTCTTTAAATATCCAAATTTATTGATATTGTGAAATATGATTTTAAAAGAATTTTGTTTAATATAACCACGAATGTTTTAATGATTTTATTAAATAATTGTTTAAGGTTCTTGATTTTTCTTAACTCGTTGTAAGGTTTCTGTATTTATTTTATTTATTTTGTTCTTATTTTACCTTGATTGTCACTTATTAACTGAGGCATTTGTTGTGAACTTTTACACGATTCCGCTTATATTTAAATACTCATCAAGCAGACTGATAATTTCATGGTATCTTTTAATTATTAAAACGTATGCAAAGAATGACTAGATAAAGTTCCTGGCAATTTGGCAAGATGAACACTCTAACGATATGGCAACTTAATGGACCAACTCATTTTATGAATTGAACAGAATTGACTAAAAAGTAAATAATTGCAAATACTGTTTAAATATATTCAAAGTGATCAATTAAAGGATAATAAATAACGGATTAATTAATTTGGCCAAATTATAAAAGATAATTATAAACTGAGATTTAAGTAAAAGCGTTTAGATAACTAGAAATTTATGCTCTAATGACATGAAAATAACAGTTCTTAAAACCTCTACATAACCATGTAATTAAGGCTCAAAGGCCAGTATGCAATACAGAACATTACTGCTTCTCAAACCACACCAAAATATGGTGAAAAAAGCCGAAAAGCGGAAAAAGGATACACTACCTCTAACAACTGCGAAATAGAGAGACAATTCTAAAAGAACATTACGCAAGATAACTTTGATTATTTCGCAGAGAATACTACTAGTAAAGATTTTTTAATCAGAGAATACTAATGAAAATTTTTTTCAAAGCATTTATCTTTCTATTTAAATTAACTATGAAAAGAAGTTTTATCTTATAGATTTTTGGATTGATATATTTTTTAAACAGCATAAGGTATTAGGAAATATATGATTATATATAATGTTTTTAAACAAGTATAATGAATTTAAGGAGTATACATGAATTTATTAAATAAGATAAGTTTAGATTTGATAAATCATGTTAATAAGGGTCATGAATTTAATATCCTACTTTAGTTTGATAAGTCATGTTCTATAAATAAATACATTGTATTTATCAATTTGAAAGATCTTGGCATAGTCTAAGAAATATTAGACATGAAATTGTGACTTAAAGACTTATTTCAATCTAAACTAGCCTAGCAAAGATGCACATTGTGGACTTGAATAAACAATGATTTATTGTGACATGAGAAAGATTATAAAAATATAAAACAAGCTTTGATTGACTAAGCATAATAACTTTTCATGAAAATTCCATAGAGATAGATTTGTAAGCTTTATGCATTTTTGTGAATGGATTTTTTGTGAAGTTTAAACATTATGTTAATTTGAAAATCCTTGTATCCATTGGAATTTGATATTTAAGTGAATAACATTCAAATTAAACATTGATGTTTCATCATAGGAATTCTTTTTTTAATGACTAATCAAATGTAGAATAGGTCAATCAAGTAATTCATAATTAATATATGATGGTTAATTACTTTGAGTAACAAAAATTGATATAAGTAAAAAGGTTAGTCCTGGAGAAAATATTACATTGATAAAAAAAATGCATTAGACTTATAGAAAATTAAATTATTTAATTGAAAATGTGATAACATTTAATTTGAATTAAATCTTAAGAGATTATTATGCAATGAAAAAATGAAACTTCAGCAGCAGGATATTAGAGCAAGGTATAAGAAAGGCACATATCCCTGTAGAAAATGCTGTATATGTAAGTATGTATCTACAGCTCAGACATTTGAGGTTCCAGGCATAAGTATGGCTTTTAAGCCAACATTTTATGCCACCTGTGACACGAGTAATGTCATATACCTAGCTACATGTGATTCATGCAAAGCATACTATGTAGGTATGACCTCACGTAGGTTCAAAGATCGTGTATACAATCACGTATATGACATCAGGAAGGGGAATATTACCAATGTGTTGGCCAAACACTGCCAACAGTTTCCCCAACATATGTTTAAATATAGAGTGATTCAAATGATGCATCAGAATAGAAGAGAAGGTGACCTAATAGGTACCCTTGAATTATATGAGCTAAGATGGATATTAAACTTTAGAGCTCATATAGAACCTGGCCTGAATTCAGCACTCAGCATTCGACTGGCTCTATTAGGAAATGTGTGATTTCTTCCCTCCCCCCCCACTCCTCCATCCCCCTTTTTCCCTCTTTTATATTCTGACATGTTCCTGCAATCAGGCTATTGCATATATAATGGATTTGTTTGGCATATTATCTATTCCACTAGCTATTAACTAGTTTTTGTACATTATTTATACATTTTATTTCATTATATTTTATCTTATTTCGCATTATGCATAATATGTAACATACAGTACTATATATATAGTATGTTTTTATTGAATGTTCAATATATATTAAACTGGACATTTCATCTTTGTTATGCATTTAGAATTATTAAGATAATCAGCATTTAGAAATTATTGATATATTTTATATATATTTTATTTGAATTTCCATAGTATTTATTATTTAAATAAATACATGATCTGATCGAGTGTTTTGGTGTACAGAAAGGCATATATAAACTAAATAGATATGTAGAATGAATATTAATTATCATAGCTTCTAAATAGATTTACCTATATTCAAATTGATTATTTATCCTCTGTCAATAATCCAAATGCATTATTAAAAGAGTCTCTCATGAAATATATGATTGTTTAAAATGTCGTGCGTATGTGGAATGTTGTTTCCCTTTAAAATACCTCACTAAATTGTTTTAATTGATGCACTTGATTGAATAATTGATGGAAGTTTTTGTATATAAGGACAGAAGTTTTTACCTTTGATTGTAACCTGATGAAGCGCACCGGGATGGTGCGTGAAAGCGCTTGTTCTCCTTGTTAAAATAAATCTTCGGTTTTACATCGTGGTGGTTCCTTGCAGTTTTTACACTTAAAATACACTACCATCTGACCTTCTACATTCCTCTCCTTACACCATACCTACCCATCACCTTTTCATCCCCTCTGTTCTCTTCACCAACATGCCCATTGGAATCTGCTCCAATCACCACTCTCTCACCTTTGGGTACACTCTCCACCACTTCATCTAACTCACTCCAAATTTTTTTCTTTCTTATCCATCACAAACCCAGCTTACAGAGCATATGCACTAACAATGTCCATCATCACACCATCAAATTCCAGCTTCAAAAACATCACTCTAAATGTTAATAAGCAAATAAATAAATAAATATACTACAAGGCATTACCACTCTTTGTCCCACCCCCTTTTACTGTCCATAGTTTTGCAGCCAATTGATTTGTCAATTTTTCTGATAATTACAGACAGTAAATAATGATACATTAAAAGTTACCTCACTCTTGATGAGTAATAAATCCATGCTGATAGACTAACTGTGGCCTGTCTCTATTTGTCTCACATAGGATGGAAAATACATCAGATACGAAAGTTATGTACTCACCATAACGTTAGATATGTGTTGTTTTATTTTGTCCATTCCTGTTACTCCACTCTCTGTCCTCCATCATTATTTCTTTCCTGTGTAATAGTGTTGCTCATCTCTGGTCATTTTCTGGGATGGATGTAACTGACGAGGTCTTGGCTCCTGAAGATTTAGTTGGTTTCTCCACCGTGCCTTACCCACTGTTTCTTTTGCAGACCAGATGGAAGGGGAGCAAGGCTAGGTGTATCAGAGGCGGGTTCAATTGTTTTATCATGGTGGGGATGGGAAGAGAAATGGCGTAGGCATTATCCTGAAGGAACAGTATGCTAAGAGTGTTTTGGAGGTGAAAAGAGTGTCTGATAGAGTGATGTTTATGAAGCTGGAAATTGATGGCGTAATGATGAATGTTGTTAGTGCATATGCTCCACAAGCTGGGTGTGCGATGGATGAGAAAGAAAAATTTTGGAGTGAGTTGGATGAAGTGGTGATTCAAGGGTGAGAGACTGGTGATTGGAGCAGATTTCAATGGGCATGTTGGTGAAGGGAACAGAGGGGATTAGGAAGTGATGGGTAGGTATGGTGTTAAGCAAAGGAATGCAGAAGGTCAGATGGTAGTGGATTTTGCAAAAAGGATGGATATGGCTGTGATGAATACATATTTTAACAAGAGGGAGGAGCATAGGGTCTCATACAAGAGTGGAGAAAGATGCACACAGGTGGATTATACCTTATGTAGAAGGGCCAGTCTGAAGGAGATTGGAGACTGTAAAGTGGTGGCAGGGGAAAGTGTAGTTAGGCAGCATAGGATGGTGGTTTGTAGGATGACATTGGTGATCAAGAAGAGGAAGATGAGTGTGAGGGCAGCACCAAGGATTAAATGGTGGAAATTGAGAAAGGGTAATTGTGAGGTGATGTTCAGGGAAGAGTTAAGACAGGCACTGGGTGGCAGTGAAGAGTTACCGAATAGCTGGGTAACTACAGCAGAGTTAGTAAGAGAGATGGCTAGAAGGGTGCTTGGTATGACATCTGGAAAGAGGAAGGAGGACAAGGAGACCTGGTAGTGGAATGAAAAAGTACAGGAGAGTATACAGAGAAAGAGGTTGGTGAAGAAGAAGTGGGATTGTCAGAGAGATGAAGAAAGTAGACAAGAGTATAAGGAGATGAGGTGCATGGCAAAGAGAGAGGAGGCGAAGGCTAAGGATAAGGCATATGAATAGTTGTATAAAAGGTTGGACACTAAGGAGGGAGAAAAGGACCTGTACCAATTGGCTAGACAGAGGGACTGAGCTAGCAAAGATGTGCAGCAGGTAAGGGTGATAAAGGATAATGAGAGAAACATACTCACAAGCGAGGAGAGTGTGTTGAGCAGATGGAAAGAGTACTTTGAGGGACTGATGAATGAAGAGAATGAGAGGGAGAGAAGGTTGGATGATGTGCAGATAGGGAATCATGAAATGCAGTGGATTAGCAAGGGGGAAGTAAGGATAGCTATGAAGAGGATGAAGAACAGAAAGGCTGTTGGTCCAGATAAAATACCTTTGGAAGCATGGAGGTGTTTAGGTGAAATGGCATTGAAGTTTTTAACTAGATTGTTTAATAAAATCTTGGAACGTGAGAGGATGCCTGAGGAATGGAGAAGAAGTGTTTTGGTACCGATTTTTAAGAATAAGGGTGATGTGCAGAGCTGTAGTAACTACAGAGGGATTAAATTGATCAGTCACAGCATGAAGTTATGGGAAAGAGTAGTGGAAGCTAGGTTAAGAAGGGAGGTGATGATTAGTGATCAGCAGTATGGTTTCATGCCAGGAAAGAGCACTACAGATGCGATGTTTGCTCTGAGAATGTTGATGGAGAAGTACAGAGAAGGTCAAAAGGTGTTGCATTGTGTCTTTGTGGATTTAGAGAAAGCATATGACAGGGTGCCTAGAGAGGAGTTGTGGTATTGTATGAGGAAGTCGGGAGTGTCAGAGAAGTATGTAAGAGTGGTACAGGATATGTACGAGGGTAGTGTGACAGCGGTGAGGTCTGCGGTGGGAGTGACGGATGCTTTTAAGGTGGAGGTGGGATTACATCAAGGATCAGTTCTGAGCCCTTTCTTATTTGCAATAGTTATGGACAGGTTGACAGACGAGATCAGACACGAGTCCCCGTGGACTATGATGTTTGCAGATGACTTTGTGATCTGTAGTGAGAGTAGAGAACAGATGGAGGCGACCCTGGAAAGGTTGGAGATATGCTCTAGAGAGAAGAGGAATGAAGGTCAGCAGGACTAAGACAGAATATATGTGTGTGAATGAGAGGGAGGATAGAGGAATGGTGAGGATGCAGGAAGTAGAGGTGGCGAAGGTAAATGAGTTTAAATACTTGGGATCAACAGTTCAGAGTAATGGTGAGTGTGGAAGAGAGGTGAAGAAGAGAGTACAGACAGGATGGAGTGGGTGGAAAAGAGTGTCAGGAGTGATTTGTGACAGACAAGTACCAGTAAGAGTGAAAGGGAAGGTCTACAAGTGGGTAGTGAGACCAGCTATGTTATATGGATTGGAGACAGTGGCATTGACAAAAAGGCAGGAGTCAGAGCTTGACGTGGCAGAGTTAAAGATGTTAAGATTTGCACTGGGTGTGACGAGGATGGACAGGATTAGGAATAAGTATATTAGAGGGTCAGCCTAGGTTGGAAGGTTTGGAGACAAAGCCATAGAGGCAAGATTACATTGGTTTGGACATGTGCTGAGGTGGGATGCAGAATATATTGGGAGAAGGATGCTAAGGATGGAGTTCCAGGTCAGAGGAAATGAGGAAGGCTTAATATATGGTTTATGGATGTGGTGAGAGAGGACATGCACATGGCTGATGTGGCAGAGGAAGATGAAGAGGACAGGAAGAAATGGAAACAGATGATCTGCTGTGGCGACCCCTAATGGGAACAGCCGAAAGAAGAAGAAGAAGACGACTCTCACAGGCTCTCACACATGTAAGCACACTTACAAACACACACACACTCACACACACACGCACACACACACACACACACACACACACACACACACACACACACACACACACACACACACACACACACACACACACTTTTCATTTCTTTTTCTTTTTTTTTTTATTTAGTTTTTATTTATATGTTAAAGTCACTAAACAGCAAAGTGCTACTTAGCAATGGTAGCTACTTGTATTTTAAAACTAAAAACACAATGTATGTAATTTCCAAAAAGTAGTAACCCAAATACTATAAATACAATGAAAACCACTTAGGTGTATAATGAAAACAGCCACAAAACCTGGATTAGTATAATACGTTTCATCACTGCTTTCATACATAAAACTTCATCAGAAATAATGACAATCAAAAAATCAGCATTTAGACAGAGTGCATTCACCAATCAAATTTTAAAAACAATCAACACTTAAAACCTTTAATTAGGCCTTTAATTAATAGTAAGTCTTCAGTTCCTTAAAAAATGTAATGTTAATCATTTCGTTTAACACTTAATATTCCATTGTGTTTCCCTTTTTTCAACTAAGTTCTTATAGTTACCACCTCTCAAATCAAAGGGAACTTGTTCTACCACGCCAAATACATTTTTGTATACTTTATACAACAGTTAAAATTATTATACAAGGCATTATTGTTATCTTTTGTTTTAATCGAATACATATGCTCTTTAATTCTTTTACCAAAGCTTCTTGTAGTCAAACCTACATAGAAGGCTTGGCAACTAGAACATATCCCTATGTAAACAGCCCCTCTTAAAAGATAATTAAATCTACGTGGAACTTTTGTAGTATATTCTAAATGTTCGAAGGTAATATACGGTCCCTCATAAATACACCAGCCGGCTGTACAAGAACTGCATTTATAGGTGCCTAAACTTTTTTGGATAATAGACATTCTGATGAGGTCTGTTGTATGAGATGAAAGCATTCATTTTATTTTTTCAGTTTGTTTTAATAAATTAATTCTCGGACCATTTCTGGACCCTCATTTGGTGTTGATTTTCTTTGGTTTTAAGTTTATCTGGTTAACGCTGTGCCATTTTGTATTTTTAAGAGTTCTTTGATTATATCAACAGGAGTAATCCATACCTCTCAACTGTCTAGATTTTTGCAGAATGCCCAGATTTGTGGCTCATATTTTTTGTCTGTTCCTCATAAAATTTGTGGTTTTCTATCAAATCACTGGGGTGATCTGAGGACTGACGTTACTTAATAATGGCATATATTTGAGTTTTAGACTTGAAATCCTTCAGAAAATGTATGTCCAAACAAACTCTGGTACTCTAGCAACTTTCTAAGTTTATAAGACCACTATTTAAAATATGCCCCTATTTTTGGGCCTTTGTCCTGCAATTTTGTTGGGCTTTGTACAGATGTTTTGCATTAAGAAGTTGAGAGGTATTAATATTACCTTTTTAGAAGTTTCAGCCAAATACATAATTTTTGTCCATATGATATTTTAGATAAAAAGTTATTCAAAGATTTCAATCAAGGAAAACTAAAAAGTAATTGTTCAAGAAGAAGGTAAATAGTAATTGTAAGTTATATTTCAACAACAATCATCTCATCCACGTCAAATACAAACAATACTTAATGTTAATAAAGGCTTTGATCCTAGCAGAGTCAAAACAGGGTTTTCCAAAGGAAGGAAAGAGAGGATCAGTAAATATGGGTCAACCACTGACGTTTTACATTTTGAGATCTAAGGAGTGACAAAAGGGCTTTTTTTCAATCCACAGTGATAGACACAACTTCTGGTATTAATGTCAAAAAATAAAAGCCAGTACCCAGAAAAACTAAGAAGTTTTAATGGGCAAAACGTGTTGGTGAGGACCTGCATTTTTTGAAATAAAAATTATGTAAAATGTATTTTAGAATATAGTAGTCATCCACTTAAATCCAAATGCCTTTTCATACTAATTTGCATCAGGTGCATATACTGAAAATCATGAAAACATTGTTGTTGTTTGTCTTTCGGCTTTTCCCGGTTAGGGGTTGCCACAGCGGAACTCCGGTCTGCTAATGGCTGGCAGTAGATTTTCACAAACACCGAGGTGCCAGCTCAACGTTCAACCTTCAACAAAGGCACGCCCATTTATGCATGTCTTTCGAATGCCCACCCAACCGCGGAGAGGACATGCAGACTCCACACAGAAGGCACTCCTCGCACTCTTGCCAAGAATCGAAAGGGAGAACCTCTTGTTGTGAGGCAACAACACTACCACTGCACCACCGCAGATTATCATGAATACATTAAGTCCAGAAAATATAAATGTAACTATTTCATATTTTCTGTGTGTTTTTTTTACAGCTGCTAATTCAGTTTCTGAAACAATCATGCCATTTGCTTATTAACATGACAGGATTTGAGGACTAGTGAGTTTATAAATATGTCAAAAATATACATCTGTTAATGTGTAATCCACTCTGACATCATTTACACTCCATGTTCCATTATACCCCAGAGTATAAATGCCATACTATAGTTTATTAGTGCAGTGGTAAAATAGTATCTGTCTCATTGATTTCATCTGGCAGTTTATCTTTGCTAGACAAAGGAATGACAGAAATATGAGGAATTATGAAAAACTGAAAATATTACATAGCTCCTTACAGTGTGTCATGTATGTTTTCATCACTATTCTGGAAACTGTCTAGAAAATTCTAGTTAAAGCCTTGCAGGTACCAGAAAGATATTCTGCAATGTATGCTAAGATATCATCTTAGTGAACACCACAGACAGACATAGCAAAATAAATTTATTACACTTACCCCAATTAACAAAATATTTGACAAGGCTAACGATGTTCTTACAAGCTATTTTATTATGATACTCTGAATATAGCACACTCACTTCTGTTATTTAACTCCTCAAGTCCAGCGGTCTACAACATCCAAATGGAGAAGCCCATCCAAATGATAGATTGCCAAAACACAGCAAGCATTCAAATAACAATCACCAAAAAAATCAACAAAATGAAGGGAATGAAATGGAAAGAAAATGTAAAGTTCACTGAAATTGTCTAAGATTCATTGGAGGTACTAGTGTGTATGTAACCTAGGTTTATTCAACAATTGACATGACAAATCAAAATATTTGCCCACTTCACTATGCAGGTCAAAATGGAAACAAAACGATACCTTTGGTTACTTTCCACCAACTACTTATAGTCTACACATCCAGTCCAGGAAACTGGGTATTTTCCAGAAGTCTTAGGCTGTAGGCTATAGGAACCAATCAGACCCTGATTCCAGCTCTATAGTATGGGTGTTTTCTCCAAGTATGCTCCAAAAGGTAACCGCAATTAGCCTGTTGCAGTCTGCACCTCCAAGGATGTTTTATATTAAGCTCCTTCTCGCCCTTCTGACCTGCCACATAAGACAACAAATTCCCTGTTACTCTGTGCCAGGGTATCACTTTTTGCATAACTTTAGTTGGGAATCAGTGCCTTGTTAATTGCTTAATGCCTAGCTTTCCTGACTAAGACTGTGAGATATTTTCATTTCCAAGGCATGTTTAAAGGCAGATTCACTTTTATTCTAACTCTGCATGCCAAAACTACCCCTACAAGGGCTTTTGGACTCGTAATAATGTGCTGTAGGACAGTGAAGATACAAGCATTTATGTTGCCAAGCTGAACCTGTAGGTCACTGTATACTGAAAGGGTTGAAAGGATAATACCCGCCAGCACAATTTAGGAATCCATCAGTCTGCCTATTCAATGATTGAAGATGGGCATAGTCAGTTAACCAGCTGAAATGTATAATATTTCACGGAACAGAAGGCCAAACTGATTGCTAAATGCTCTATTTCTATGTTGGAATACCTCCATTCTGAATTGGTGAGCTATCTGCAGACAAATCACACAGGATGCCCCTCATTTTAAATGACTTGAAATTGTACTGTCCCCAAACCTACCTCTGACACACAGTATATGGAGTAACCTCTTTAGCGATATCAAGACTTATTTATACAGATTCATAATATAGGATTTGTCCTAGTTCATTAAATACTCTGTCTGCCTCAAGAGACCACTGCACCTTGACAGGAGCTTTTCCTCTTATAAGATCCATCAAAAGGCAAATGTGGGTTTGAGTAACTCCAAGAGTATAAGGTCAGCCCAGTAGACCAGGTGGACAAGAAGAGGCACCGGTAGCAGCCGATGGTCACTGGTGGGAATAAACATATTTAGAGGACTAGGAACAGACACTCTGTAGTATCTAGCTATCCTACAAAAGATTTTACCTATCTTTAAGTAGAGGGTAAAATGTAGTTTTTATGACCACTATTTCTCAGGGTAGTAAGACATCAACTAAAAAAAGGCAGAAGCTATAAATACTTGTCTGTACTCTACACAAAGGAATAAGTGGAAGCTTTCCTTGGACTATCTGGGTACTGCAGACAGATTGTGCATAATTGGATGACTATCGTTTGTCATTTAACAAATCACACAAGAAAAAAATACTCCTGTCAAGGTTCGGTCCAGTGGTCTCTGGAGGCAGCAATACATTTAATTAACTAAGAATATCCCGTATGCTGAAACCGTTGTACAAACTCCTGATTTTAGTAAAGAGTTTACCTTATATAAGGATGGATCAGAGGTAGGTATAGGGAGAGGGTTACCCAAAGATGTTCAAAGTTAAGGATACCTTGTATACTGTATCAGTAGGAAAATTAGCATTGCAGAAAGGAGGCACTCAGCTATTGAAAGTGTGCATCTGGCAATAACTGGGTCTTCTGTTTCTTGAAATAGCATTTGTTAAACAAGCATTTAATTTTGGTAACAGATCATGTCATAAGTAGGCAAACTAGTACTGATTATGGGTTATGTTGCAAGGTCCATCCCTTAATATACGGTCACACAGATACAGACTAGCCAACAATAATTCTAATGGTTGTTCCCGGCCCAGAATTCAATGTTATAATTCTAAAAACCTTGGTTTCATGTTAGGTGGATGGCAGTTTTAATGTGTTGCAAATGCTGTAACATGTTGTTTATGGAAAATGTGTACATTCCTTTAAATGAGTTCTCAGCATGCATAACATGGTAATAACCAAATCAAAAGGACTTAATTGTCAGTTGTAGTACAATAAAATAGAGTAGCCTGAAGACCTAAATTAAGGATGTTAGTTCTTCAATGAAAGAACACTTAAAGGAAGATCCTGGAAGCAAGAACAGTGACCTGCTCTGGCCTAACATGGGAAGAGTAAACTGTGAATCATACCTTTTCGAAGTACCTGTTTAAAAGTTGAAACTCAGGCTTGGGAGAGGCCAGCAGCCTGGGGTTTCTTTTTGGTTATAAGGCAGTTTGTAATCTAGAAGGCATGTGTGGACTGGACACTGTTATAAAGCTATTGCTTGTTTTATTTTTTTAAACTGTAAAAATAACTAGACTAATACTTTAGTTTGAGAAATCAAGTCAAGTAGCCTATTATTTAAGTCTGTGTTTTTCATCTGTCTTACCTACAATGTCTTTTCTAGGATTTACAGTCTATACTTCTCTGTCTCTCTCACTGTATATTTAGCTATGTATCTCTATAGCTATATGGAGAGAGAGAGAGAGAGAGAGAGACTGTGTACCCTTAAATATATAAATATATATATAATATATATATATAAAATATATATACATATATAATATATATATATATATATATATATATATATATATATATATATATATATATATATATATATATATATATATATATATATATATATATATATATATATATATATATATATATATATATACATACATATATATATATATATATATATATATATATATATATGTGTGTGTGTGTGTGTGTGTATGTGTACATATATATATATATATATATATATATATATATATATATATATACATATGTATATATATATATATATATATATATATATAGGAATCTTGACAACTGATTCATTGATTCATGTATCATAACTGTGCAACTAACAATCGTTTTTATTTTTAATTTTTATTTCGGTACTGGTGAAATTAAGTGCATGGGCATGAATATCTGTCTAATTATTAAATTTACATTCTTACATTATTGCCGTGTTTACTTTGTCAATTTTCTTTTGAAGTGGTTCTACTAGCTTTCTTGAGATAATGGTATCTGCAGAGACCAATGTTTTGGGCCTCTGTTACAGCATGTTATTCTAGTAAAATATGTATGCATATATACACACACACACACACATACATACATATATATATATATATATATATATATATATATATATATATATATATATATACACAAAATAAAGCAATAAAAAATATATATAATTACTGCTGTTGTCCTCTGTGCACAAACACATATCTAGGTTCATATGTAAGTAATAGGCTAGCTACCCTTGTGGGCCATTTTAAGCCTAGCCAACTTCTCTTTTTGTGCTCAGAATAACCTATCCCACTTAGTCAAAGATTGACCTTACACAGCCCATGGTCAATAATTATATATTACCCCTTAATGAGAATAAATGGGATCATACCATAGATAATTTGAGGGACCCATGCATGGGATAAAGCATTTCAGAGCTGCCTCTGTCCATTAGTAGTGCAGTGGGCAGTCCTAAGGTAAATTTTCTGTTTCCCATCTATAGATCTAAGTTGTGCTTAAATCTGGATAGGAACAAACTTTTTTTTTTATGTGGATAGGGAGTGTGTTCCTCAGAACTGCTCTGTTAATGTTGCAGAAGAGATTTAAATGTATTTATTTATTTAACATTTGTTTATTGGAAAAGTCCAACTTGGAACAAAGCCAATTTTCAGCAGTGGTCCAGGGAGAAACACTCCAGACATATGTCTTTGTAAAGTGGGAGAAAACCAGAGCACCTGGAGGAAATCCTCACGAACGCATGGAGGACATGCAGACAAAATTGTCCTATGCTATGCTGATGAGGTCATAACAAGGTTAAAATATGCATATCCATAGCTAGTGGGGTTTGGCTTTATTGGCCTGAAATTGTCCATTAAAACGACTTCAAATGTAAAAGTCATAGACAAGCAGAATCACCATATAGCTGAAACACCTGATGTTCATAGGGGTCATTTGCATATATCCCATGTGCCTCTGTCACAGGAGGTTTGGGAGGTCACTCATTGGAAGTTCTAGCTTGGCTGGAGTTTTCATTTAGTTTTTACTGATTGGTTTTTCAGTGTGACCTTCTCACTCTTAGTCTTCAATTATTTGCAAAAGATTTGCCAGAAAAAACACAATTTTATGAGAAACAGACCAAAACTATGAGGCAAAAATCTGGACATTTAAGAGGTGTGTGCTTATCAGTCACTGGAGTGAGGCGCTGGATTAAGTGTCCACTGATTCTAGCATTTTAACTTAATAGCAGGTGCAACTAATTTTACAGGAAGTTTATTTCTGACCATACCCAATGTTAGTTATGAATTTATTTTTCTATGTCAGCAGAGCATTTTACCTAGTAAGATAGAGCAGAGTTATAGAGGGATTTAGTAAAGAGGAAGGCTAAATAGTACTTTTTTTTTTCTTTTTCTTAATCTTTTGGATTTTGTGAGTTCCGGGTCTATATCATAACATCGAAATTGCAAAACTTTGAATGTTACAATATCGAAACCAAATCCTCGAAGACTGACAACAGCAAAGCCATGGAACATTGAATTTTTTCTCAGGGAAAGAATTCGGTGGGCCGTTTCCATGGCTTCACTATTTCCTCCACTGTGGTGCAATCTCAGAGTTGGTATATTTAAGTAGGGGGGGGGGCACAGCAGGGGTACATTAGCAATATTTTGTAGTGTTTGTGTGTTTCGTGTTTTGTGCTGGAACAGCGATTTATTTCCAGGGGAAAAAAATCACTGTTCTCAACTTTTGGAGTTTTCAAATTTCGAGGTTACCAGTTTGCTGTTTTAGCATTCGATGTTTTTATGTTTTTATCATGTGATATAAACCTGTAAGTTCCTGTTGTGGTGTAGAGCTATTATTTAGGGAATGATGATTTTTTTCACTGGTGATGCAAGGAGTTTAATCCTCTTACTTCTTTGCCGGTGACAATAGATGGACGGGAGCTCCTTATTTATGGAAAGTGGAGTCTGCATGTCCTACCAGTGGTTGGGTAGCATTCGAAAGACATGCGTGCGTAAATGGACGTGCCTTCTTTGAAGGTTGGGTGTCGAGCTGGCACCTCGGCATTTCGTAAAAATCTACTGCCAATCATTAGCGGACTGGAGTTCCGCTGTGGTGACCCCTTACCGGGAAAAAGCCGAAAGACCAACAACAACAACTCTGTCAGTAAATAATTACTGCAATACACAGTATTTGCTGTGGTATTTTTCATTTGAGTGTTAGCTCTACTGACATTAGCTTTAAATTTTGTGCCACAGCACTACTGTAAGAACTGCAGGAACTTTTACACTGCATTTAAAGATAGACATTATTTAAACTACAAATCACAGAAAATGTTGTAATTTAAGAAATTAGGCATCTGTCTATGTAAGTGCATTCTGGATAAATGGTAGAACATAAGGTATGGGAAGCATGTAGGGATACACCCAAATGTTGTCTACATTAGATGTCATAATTTTGATCCCTTTGTCAACCTATATTAATGCGCTTATCATACAGAAACATTGTATTTACTATGAAAACTAATTACTGCAGCAAAAAAGGAAGGTGTGGGAGTACATGCTCCACATGGGAGATTTTGGGGCTTGCCCCAGAACTGTTCAGCTGTGTAAAAGCTCCTTGCATGAGTGTAAGATCAGACAGGCATGCCTCTCAATTTCTTTGCTCAAGAATTCTGGACAGAACCAAAACTAATGAAGGGACAAATACCCCAAATCAGTAGCAACTTATAAACAGTACTCAAATTCACTTAAAAGTTAATAGCAAAATGGAGTTTGCATCAAGATGGATTTTCTTAATAATATTAAGGATGAAACTGTGATGTCTGTCATTGCTAACAGTAGTCCTCAGTAATTTACCAGAAAATCAAGCATTTTATGAGTGACATGGCAAAATATGAGGCAGAATCAATAACACTCTGTAATGTAATAGATAAGAGCTATGCAGAGAGGTGAAGTCTCCAAATCTATGTTTTACAAATTTTGCAGTGATTAAATTTGATGATGCCTCACATTTGATCAATGAATCTTTTCAGGAGCAAAAATGTAAGTTTTTGGAGGAGTTTACTAGTGGGATTGTTTTTGTCAGGGTACTATACTGCATCCATTTTGGAGCAGCTAAGGTAGATGGGACTCGAGTCAATACACAAAGTACAAAAAAAGAATCATACTCATCCATGTCATAGAATAAATATCATTAGACACTAATAACTAAATAAAAAAGCATTTTCTAGGAGAGCAATCCAAAATAATCCCCTATAGCCTACAACCTTCTTTCTTTCTCTCTCTCTCTCAGCGACCATAAAGTTAGAGTTTTGTAAATCTTTAATATTATTGGATTAATAAAACGTACAACAAAATTGCCAGATGTATTCTAAACCAAGTACTCTCTTCACATCACTGCCTCTCACTAAACAAACTTCAGTGGCTGGAATTTCGGCACCTTCTCCCACAATCGCAACTCCACACTACCTTTTCCATATTCAACAACCCCTCTGCCTGCCCTGCTCTCTCCTCCCATGTTACTCCCTACTCTCCCCCCTGGCCTTTCCGGAGTGCTGATCAGCATCTTCTCTCAGTTTATAAACCCAAAAGGAATATTGGCAAACTACTTTACAAACACTCTGTCTCACTAAATTGGAACAACTCCCTCTCCATATTAGATCCAACCTTTCCTTTCCATGTTTTAAAAAGGAGCTTAAATCCCACCTACTAAACTTGAAATTATGCCGTTGCATTGATCGCACTCAGTCTTAGTCTCTCCCACTGTATAACCTGTTGCATCTACTAACTTTCTTTCTTTGTGAGTAACTTCTGCTTAAACTCATCTCCTAAACCCTCAGCTCTACTACTATAGCCCTGCTATAGCCCCCTTCCATTCTCTTATCCCCCCACTTCCTATCAATGTCTATACATTGTCCTTCTTTTTGAACAATGATTATCTTTTTGTTTTTACTCTCATATGTAGTAAATTTTAATCCACTGCTATCAAAGCAACCCTTAATGTTCATAATTGTTTTTTTCTTTTGTTTTTCTCTTTATGATTAATTGTGTATTTGCAGTGTTGTTTTTAATAGGTTTTGTCCTCTATGTTTATCTCTGCTTATGTTTGCTGGGGCTCTTTCCCCTTGGGTCTCCACTGAAAATGGGTTGCTTTCAATGCAATGCATATAGTTAATAACCTTTTCTTTTTTTTTTTTACAATTATTTTGTATTGTGATTGCTATTTAATATTTGTATAGTGTCACTTTATTTTTACTTATATTTGTTGGGGCTTTTCCCCTCGGGTCTCCACTGAAAATGGGTTTGTTTGTTTAACCCAGTTAACAAATGTGAAATCAATAAATAAAGAAATAAATACATGTTCAATAATATTACAGGACACAGTGGAAGTGTCATTGATATTATTTATGTGTTTCCTCCTAGGTGTGGCAATTACAGTTATTTTGTGCTAAAATACATAACTGAATATGCAGAGGTAGTGGTTACTTCAACACGACAAAGTTGGAGTTGACTATAACATTCATGGGTGTAGTGGCAAAGATCTCCAGCATTTGACAAACATCAATTTGTGACTGACACTCAATACTAGTTTATCTTAAATGAAGGTGACTTTGTATTGGTATGTTTTTTAACATTGTTTATGCTCATTGTAATTATGTTTGCTCTTTCCATCATTCGCAACCCCTTTTTCCAATTTTTGCACATGGGATCAGGGTGTCACTTGATAGTGGTGATCATCTAGAGCCAAAGTTTACACCACTGGGTGGCTATCCCTGCTATTGTAGCTCTTCCACACTAAATACTCACATGCACACTCACAACTATGTCCAATTAGAGTGTCAAATCCACCTACTGCATAACTTCATCATGATCATAATGGGATGAAAGCGGTAAAAAATAATTTACATGTTTTTATTTATGGAATAAAGCATTTCTGCCATGATATAAGTTGGACCTCCATTTGTGTGTCGCATTCTATTTGCCTAGCACCTTTTCATTGGTTCTCATTCTTCATTTAGGGCGGGGGGGGGGTCCCATTTTCTTCTTTACTGGTTTTCAAATAATGACAAAGAATACCAGGCATAAGTGTTTATTCTGTTAATGTACAAATGATGTATATAAATTATTTTCCTCAAAATACTGCACGCACTACCAATGGATGCATCCCATTGAAATCAAAGCTGTTTGCCTTTTGTGAACTTTAATTTAGGCATTATTTAGGGTAGTTGGGCCATAATAAGCTAATGCTTATGCACTTGTTGCAAGGTACTGTGAAGCATAAACAAAAGATATAATTTGAACGACTGTGCCCTCCAGTATACAGAAAGTTATTATACATCAAACTAAACACTTTTCTAATCTTTCTAGCCACTGAATGATACACCACTTGTAAAAAGTTTGAAGAGAGCACTGTACCTGACCAAAAATAATAACTTTTTAGAATTTACTTCCAGTCCTTTCACTTGAAAGGTGAGTAGTGCCATGTAGGGTCAAAATAATGAATACGATGGAAAAGCATTCCTTTTTAAGAATTCAGAAAATGCAGTATTAAAATATTATTTTAGGCATAACTTTGGCAGAAAACAAACTGGAGAAAAATTCAGAAAACAGATGTAAAAAATCTTTAATTTTTTTGAGCAGCAGCATTTCAAGCAGAGATTTTTTATTCAGTAATGCAATGTTTCTTGTACAAAGCAGAAAAAAAAGAAAAGAAAATGCAGGCGTTATTTGATTTTAGGACTTTTTGTCAGGAGACATCTGTAAATGAAAGTGTCACTAAAAATTTCCAGTAACGACAGTTAACGACCACTGTTATGCAAGCAAATTAGAAGTGAGCCAAGTGATGAATTCAGCTTGTCACAAATCACACTGCATAATTCTATTCCGTTTTCTGTATTTCGTATAAGTAATAGGTGATCCTGAAGCTCATCGTGCGGTTGTTCATTTCCAGCTCACGCTATCATGCTTGCACATGTGATAATTTGTGTCAGTATTTCAGGATCTCTCTATGGCATATAGCACTACAGTCTCTACTAAAGCATTCACACACAGCAGATGATTAAGAGAGCTTTTTCTTCTCATGAACTCTTTTTTAGTAAACCCAATTAAAACTCTTGCATACCCAGTTATCTTATAACCGCAGTCTGGCTACATAAATGATTTGCTCTCTGTTTAACTTTAAAGTGGTAAACTTACTCACTCATCTATTTGATTTGCATTATCATTGTGAATAATTGTGTAATATATAAAACAAATTACATGTACATATACAAGACATGCACATAAAACCAGCAGACTGCCTGCTGAAATTCTATGGCTAATTACTGATTTCTAACTAATGGAACAGTAAGTAGGAATGAAGGAAAATATACCAAAAGTTATCATTATTGTACCTCAGAGTATTTTGTCAGCTCTGAGATTCAATGATCTCAGATATAGTATACATCAGTAGCAGGACATAGGTGGTACAAAACCAATATGTGATAACCTCCACAGCAAAGTATACTACTGAAAGTTTTACAATTTGCTGTTCTTTGTTTAAATTGCAACTTATTTTTAAAAGTGTCAGTAGTCAAAAAGAATAGTTGTGTAAAATCTTACCATAACCATAGATGTTCTTCTCTTCTATATGGTGCAGTATTCATCACATTAGGGAGTCCACCTCCAGCTTACTCGTATGTCTGGCCAGTATCCAAAAGTCTACATGCTACTATGAGGTACGTGCTACACCGTACATCATCCAGCGTGCATCAGTCATAAAGTGACATCAGGTATAAAGCGGACGTCAGCATGCACCAACCTCAGAATTGAATGCCACCAAACACTAGCCTGAGCCTTTCACCATGAAAAAAACAGGCAAGCATCAAGGGGAAGGTGGGGGATGCAAGCAATACGGCAACATATAGAAGAGAAGGACATCTTTGGTTATGGTAAGATTTTACACAACTATTCTATGTCCTTCTATTCATATGCTGCAGTATTCATCACATATGATACGTAGAATAGCCCAAGCAAAAGCAACCCTGGATCTGGAGATGACATCAATGTTTAGTGAATGTGTGAACAGAGTACCAGGTATGCACCTCCAGGATAGAGCAAGTGTCCAAGCCTTTAAAGAAAGCTCCAGAGGAGGAGGATGCTCTAGTGGAGTGTGCCTTCACTGGAGCACAAAGGCTCTTACCATTAGCTGAGTAACAGAAGGAGATAGCTTTAGAAATCCAGGAAGAGATAGTTTGCTTAGAAACCGACTAACCCAGGGGCCCTTGGGTTGTAGGCTACAAACAGTTGTTCAGATTTATTGATAAGTTTGGTTTTATCAAGGTAGTATCTTAGTTGCCTGTGCATGTCCTAAGTGTGCAGAATTCTCTCAATGGGAGATTGAGAGGAAAGAAAAAAAGGTGGGAAGGTTAATAGACTGATTAAGAGACAGTTCATTGACCAGCTTGAGCATAAAGGAAGGACTGGTACACAAGGATACCCTATCTCTGTGGAAAACCATGAAGGGGGCATTAGACATCAGATCTTGCATTTCAGAGACCCTTCTGGCAGAGGTAATGGCCACTAGCAGAACTGTTTTCCATGAGCAATGTTGTAGGGAAGAGGAGCTTACTGGTTCAAAAAGTGCCAACATAAGCTTCTCTAACACAAAGTTGACATCCCAAGGAGGAGGGACTGGTTTCCTTGGTGGTCTAATATGAAGAGCACCTTTAAGAAACAGTTTAACCTCTAACCTAGAGGCTAAAGGAGGGGACATAGGCAGCCAAGCCAAGATGGCTGAAATATGAGCCTTCTCCGAAGAATAGGACAGCCCACCTCTCATCAGTTCACACAGATAGGACAAAACCACTGGGACATCCACTGACTGTGGCTGTAGATCCTTCTTGTGACACCAGATGGAAAACCTTTTTTTTGGAAACAGAGGATTTCCTAGTAGTGGGTTTTCTGGCCTCCTGCAGAACTTGAAGATCATCCTCTGAAAATAGGTGTCTAAAGGGAATTAAAACCTTATCACCCACAGAGCCAGGTTCAGAGTTGACAGCTGTGAATGTATTAGGGTTCCCTTGTCCTGTGTGAGCAGATCTGTCCTGTGGGGTAACTTGTGATGATTGCCCCTGCCTAAGTGCAGGAGACAGGGGAACCAGTGCTGCCTTGGCCAAAAGGGAATCACCAGCAATATTTTTTGGCTGATCCTTCTGAATCTTCAGTTGGAGCTTTTGGAGAAGAGGGAAGGGGGAGAATGCATACAGAAACATTCCCTTCCAAGAGAATGATCGAGCATCCACCTTCCAGGCCAAGAGATGTGGAACCCTGGCACAAAATTTTGGAAGGTGTCTGTTCATGGGGGAGGCAAAAAGTTTGACCTGAGGCTTACTCCACCAATACAGCAGGTCCAGAAACACATCCCTGTGTAACATCTATTCATGGAATTGGGTCATGGACCTGCTTAAATGAGTCTGCCACCACATTCTGTGCTGAGGGAAGGTAAACTGCCTGAAGAGAAACTTGACTTTGTAAGGCTAACTCCCAGGTGTGTATGGCTAGTCTGCATGGGAGGTAAGACTTCATTGCCCCCTGTTTGTTGATGTACCAAAGGACAGTGGTGTTGTCTATGAACCACCTCAGCACCCCTGGAGTTAGCTTGGGTTTAAAGATTTGTAGGGCAAAAATTAGAGCCCTCATCTTTTTCACATTGATATGTTACTTTGTCTCTTTTGAAGCCCAAACATTCCTGACCCTACAGGATTGAAGCATCTCTGTATAACTCTTGAGAATGGAGGGTTGGCTGTAGGGGGAGACCAGGGTTTTTGGTCACCTGAAGGATCTACCAGTCCAACTCCTTTTTATGCAAGGTAGGAGTGGAATCATGAAATCCAGTGGATGGGAGTGCTGCATCCAAACTGTCCTTAGGAACCATTGAAATTTCCTCATGTGCAACCTGGCCAATGGGATCATGGGGATCGTAGATGCCATGAACCCCAGGAGGCATAGGTAGTCTCTGAAAGTCAGAGATTGAAGAGGAAAGATGCTCTGGATGTAGGAAGTGAGGAACATGACCTTTTCTATCGGCAGTAAAGCTAGCATCTTGTTTGTTTAGATCCTGCAACCCAGAAAAATCTGGTCTTGCGATGGATCACAGAAGACTTCTCATAGTTTATAGTGAAGCCTAGACTATCCAGAAGGGAAATAGTGAAGGAAATATTCTCCTGAAGTAGGTCTCAGGACTGGGCTTGGATTAGGAGGTCATTTAGGTAAGGGAAGATCTGAATTCCCTGCAATCTGCAGAATGCTATGGCAGGAGCCAAGCATTTTCCGAAGACCCTTGGTGGCGTAGAAAGACGAAAAGGCAAAGCATAAAACTGAAAATGCAAGGAAGCAACAGAAAAATGTAAACATTTCCTGAACTGAGGGTGAATGGGAATGTGAAGATAAGTGTCCTTGATGTTTAAAGACACCATGAATGCTTGAGGAAGAATGAGAGGAAGAAGAGAGGAAGAATGAGAGGAAGAAGAGAGGAAGAATGAGAGGAAGAAGAGAGCGCAAAGTCAGCATCCGAAAGGAGGGGACTTTCAGAAAGGTGTTTAAATGGGAAAGGTCCAGGATGGGTCTACAGGGGCTTCCTTGTGACCAAAAACATCCTGTAATAAAAACCTTTCCCTTGTTGAGAGGAAGGGAATTCTTGAATCGTCCCCTGAGAAAGAAGATCCAAAATGACTCAAGGGAAGAATACCAATTGTTCTTTCGGTGGTTGTGAGATGCCTCTGAAGGAGGGGTAAGTTTCCCAAACCATGAAATATCTTCTCTGGAATTATGGAGAGGATCCAAGAGTCCTGGGTGATCCGATTCCAAGCAGCAAGAGAGAGAGGGAGAGGCAAAGGAACAGGGGCGTGGATGGCCCTGGAGGCAGATGGTCACAGGCTACCAGGCTTAGGTTCTGACTGAAAAGGCTGTTTTGGAGCAGAAGTGAATGGGGTAGATTTAGAATAAGCTAGTTTCCTAGGGTTTCTCTTACTTTTTGAGGAAGATGGCATGACAGGTTTTCTCATAAAGGTGGTGTTTGCTGGGTAGTTCCTTTGGAACCTGGGATAGGAGAAACAAGGATATGCTTAAGATCCTGTAGCTCATTACCTTTTTCCTGTAATGATTTGAATAGGTCTGCGGCCGAGCTAACAAATAAGGCTTTATTATCTAGGGGGAAACCATCAAATTGGCTTTGAAGTCATCAGGTAAGTGTTGTAACCTGAGCTAAGAATATCTCCTAAGGACCAACCCAGAGGCCGCTACCTTAGCTGAGGCATCTGCAGCACAATAACTGAAGGAGTGCCTAGTTACCTGGGCAGAAGATTTGAGGATAGCTGCTAGTTTTGCCTTTGCAGGAGAGTCTGGGAACTCTGAAAGGAGTTTTCTTGCATCTGAAAGGAGAGATAGGGATTAGTTGGCCATGTGGGTCTGTTAATTAATTGCCCAGAAGGCCAGAGTGGCAGAGGTGTAAACCTTTTCACCCCATAACCTTGCTCTCTTTATCAGAAGGCAGTAATGAGGTGGAAGGTACTAACTCTGAACAGGAACTTGGAGTCCTCAGGCACAATGTAGAACCTGTCATGATGCTTGGGTGCAGGAGGCTGAGCGTCTGAACACTTAGATGCAGCTGTAAATGCATCCAGCAAAGCTGGAAGAACTGAGGGGAATGGCAGAGGGGGATGGGGAATCCATCTGCAAGAGGTCATAATACCTCTTTTGTATATCTGAGACTTGAGAACAGTCAAACTTGAAAAAGTCTTTCATTTTCTGGACAGTTTCTCCCAATTAAATATCGTCCCCAGGGGAATTTGTACCATTAGATCACTTCTTGGAGGCATACCTCAAGAGGGATGCTATTTGGGTGAAGTAAACCAATAACTCATCTCCTGAAAATTCCTCTCCATCCAACGAGGTATTTGTAGCTGTCCTCTTGAAAGCAGTGGAAGAAGAGAAAGCTTGCAGAGGGACAGAGGAAGGTGAAGACTGGTATAAGGCCATGAAGGAATTGAAAAGGCTTAGTGAGAAAGTTTGCCAATCAAGAATTTGCTCTTGTGGGACAGGAACAACATGCCTTGTCTTTAATTTTTTTTCTTTTTACGGGCTTCCATGTGGTGGAAGGTGGAAGGGCCTGATGTCAGCCTACATTCCAATGTCAGTAAACACATCTTCATGCACAGTGATTTGGCTGACGCAGCATGGACCTTTAGAAACAACGAGCTGTGGTTCCCCCTTTTTGCTTGAGTTGGATGCCTGCACTTCCCTTACAGACATGCTGGTAGACTCCTTTGGGGCTTCTCCTGTGGTATCCACCAAAGGGACATCCACTGCCTCCTTTATGGCCTCTGGGCCTACATCAGCCTCAGGAGAGATGCCTGGAAGAGAGGACAGAGCTGGAAGCTCAGGTTGAGTTTTCTTGACCTTTTTCGCTTGGGGCCCGTCCGAAGGACCCAATTTTACCTCCATCTCCCGTGCCAGATGCTTAAGGCATTGGTTCTCTAAGTAGAATTGAAATGATGCAAAATGGCTCCTAAGAGTTTTTGGAACAAATGACTTACAGATAGCACGAGTGGTGTGATCGTGATCTGAGCCTAGACAGAACAACCAGAGGTCATGAGTGTCTTTATGTGGAATCTGCCTTCCACACTGACACTTGCCCTTCCTAGCTGACATGAAATCATCCAACAAACAAGCAGTAGCAACAAAGAATTTAAGAAGAAAAAAACTCCAATGGGGTACTTATCTTATCCAAGGCACAGAACTGATCTGGCGAGCGAACATCTGGAGCAGGTGATCTAACAGGTGGTAGAAAAGTTCTGAGGTCGGTGCGTGCTGATATCTGCTTTACACCCAACATCTTCTTATGACTGACATACACGGTATGATGTGTTGTGTCGCTTGTACCTCGCAGTAGCATGTAGACTTTGGTTTACTGGCCAGACGTATGAGTCTGCCAAAGGCAGACTCCCTAATGTGATGAGTACTGCAGCATATGAATAGAAGGACATCAACGGGTCTCACACTTCTTATAGGAAGTCCAGCTTGAGACAGAGCCAAAAATCAAGTTCACTGTTAAAGTCCAGATCTGCAGTACCTGTTGTCCAATTTTCAACAAAAATGGTACATGCTTTAAGTTTACATAAGGCAATGTGCTATCCTATTCTATGACCAGTGGCTATACAAAATCAGAGATACGCAGCTTAAAACAATGGTAAAAAAAGTTTATCGTCTATATGAAAGAAAGGTTTTATTCATATAAAAAAAAAGTTAAAATATCTTAAGACTATTGGAGTTATTTTTTCCTTGTGGCAGCTACCTTCCATTATGTACTTTTTGAAAATTACATGAAAATTAGTTTTTATATATTCTTGTTTTCTGACAAAAACAACCCCCTTTCAATCTATCCAACTGTTATTATAATTGTTGCAACTTATTTTATTTTTTAGTCTTAAACAAATAATGCATATAGGCACATATCTGGATAAATATAGAGGCATGATGTAGAACTCTATAGTGCACTGTACAGTATTTTTTTTCTATATGGAGTATCTCTAAATTGCACAGACATTTAATCCTTCAATGACCTTCATCTCTAATGCATACCTGTGTGAAAATATTCTGTTGTAAAAATCTGATATGTCAAACTGCTCCTGTACATCCATTGCTTAAAGTGTCCCACTGAAGTTCACAAATGATACATGGGTATTTGTACAACAACTGCCTCCAGTGCACTTCACTCACAGTGGTGTTGTCATGGAAACAGATTCATGGGATTAGTGTTCTCTGCATCTCAGAATTGTGTGTGTAGCATTTTATATACCTGTACTGTGCCATTCATAAGATTTAATATCAAGATAAATGTAGTGCATGGAGCTTGCTGATTACGCTCCAATATCTGGAAAAAGAAAAAACTAGTTAAGCGCTTCTATAGAGCAAGACTCGAGCTTAACAATTGCTAAGCATCCCCTGCTTCATTTATTAAGATCCAGTATTACACTAGGCAGTTAAACTTGTCAATATTGGCCAGCAAATGACAGTGGCAGAATTAAAAACAAATTTGTTTCTGTCTGCTGTCTGGTAATCTGTACTTAACTTTTTAAAACATTAGAGAGTGTGTTACTGCCTTTCTGACAGCACTCCCTAAGTGCTTCACAGCTTTGAAAATGCAGCAAAGCACTTGGCACTTTGTTTCCTGTAACTAGTAATATATGGAGCAACTAAAGCTCCATGTGCTACAAAGAATTATAATCAGGTCTCCTATCATAACCCTTTATTATGTGTTCTATACATAGAGCCAGAACTTGCTTTTGAGGTGAATTTCTTGGCAACCGTGTTTCAAACACATAACCCTTTCATAATCCTCTGTCTAGCACTCACGCCAGGCAATGGGATTTTTCTCCATTCTTCCACAGACCATTAATATAACAGGGATCATAAAATGTCTCCTTGACATTTCTTCAAGGACCACCTGATTGAAAATCACACAAAATGAAGAAAACTTTTCAATACTGCTTTTGATCTTTTGGTCAATGAAACCCTTCTTCTAGGGAAACGTTGTCCATGCCCCTATGCAAGGGCTTTGAGCTCTGTACTTTGGAACTATTTGAATTGTCTCTGAGGCTCCTGCACTATCAGAAAAGAGCAAAGCAACCTCAGCTAGCAATCATGATATTTGACAAAATCCATGTTAATGTACTCTTAGGAAATGCACAATCATCACAATGCCCTTACCAAAGCAACCTCAGCTAGCAATCATGTTATTTGACAAAATCCATGATAATGTACTCTTAGGAAATGCACAATCATCACAATGCCCTTACCAAAGCAACCTCAGCTGGCAATCATGTTATTTGACAAAATCCATGTTAATGTACTCTTAGGAAATGCACAATCATCACAATGCCCTTACCAAAGCAACCTCAGCTGGCAATCATGTTATTTGACAAAATCCATGATAATGTACTCTTAGGAAATGCACAATCATCACAATGCCCTTACCAAAGCAACCTCAGCTGAGTCATGTAATTTGACAAAATGCATATTACTACACATTTTGAACTTGCACAATTCTCCAGCATTCACTAAAATACAGAAACTGTAAATATTTTACAGAGATAAATAGTGAAAAGTTTATGAACATGATATTAGTATTAATGAAGGAGAGCAGACACTTAATCATTGAGATACTTTGAATGCTATGATAAGCAGCCCACACTGTGCATTGTGGGCACATTTCTTCTCTAAATCTTACATTCATTAATTCATTCATTCTGTTTATCAACATGATCCAGTTCATGGACACCATGCACTCGGAGTCTATCACAACACTCAGTCGGTGTACAGCAATGAAATGTATCTCAGATAGGGCACTAGCCCTTTAAAGAATGCACATTCACTAACACAAAGCACACAAATCAGTAAGCAATTTGTAGGAGCACAATTCATCTACAGCACATCTTTGGAACATAGGAGGAAAGCAAGCCACTTAGCAAAAAAACATGTGGGTATAAAGAGGATATGCAGTCTCTGCACAGAAGGCATTTCCATGAACAAATGAACAAAAGAACAAAGTGCTGTGACAGAATTGCAAAATGGTGAATCCCTCAGACATCAGATAAAATTAAATCTATAGGCTGGCACACAAGATTCGCCTTCCACATCAAGAGATATAAAACACAACTATTCCCACATCTCTGTAATACTATACAGTACATTTCCAAAAATCCTTCACGACTGTCTGCTTTTAATTTGCATGATAATTACAATATATTTTGCTGTACATCCAGACCAAACCTCCATATCTCCCACAAGATGATGTGCATTCTGCTCTCTGAGGCATTATCAAGGCCAAGGGCCCAGTATTTTTCATCCTGACTCCAGCTGCTACAATATACAACAGCCTGAAGCACAAGTCATTACATCTAGTAAAGGACCTCAGCAAGCTTCAAGCCTCTAAACTAAGTTAATGTATGTTAAAGTTTACTCAGCTGCAGTAAAGTTTAAAACTCTATTCCGCCTCTTAACTGATTTGCACATCACCTGCCCCCCCACCCGACTAACAGAAAGTTAAAAATAATTATCTCTTTACTTCCCCATATCTGACCACCTCCCCCTAACCCACTCCTCTCCCACCCACACTATCTCCCAAACTACAACTAAAATAGACTTTAGAATCATATTATTTCACTACTTTCCCCACCTCCTTTTTGCAGTCTTAAACCACCTGAAAGCCATCCATTCAATTTCAACCATAAGACTCCTTACAAAGTCCATTCAGTTTCAACCATAAGACTCCATACAAAGTCGCTTACAGGAACCAACTTTGCAATTTCCCACCTATTGTAAGTTTAAACTATCTCAGAAACACAGTGATATACTTACTGATTGTTTTCTTAGCATTTCAGATATTTGAGGTCCTGGCTCATCCCGCTCCATGACTCCACTCCCCTGCCCTATCGCCATTCCCACCCACACCTGCTTTCCCTAGATTTATACCTGCCATTAAAACACCCCCTGAAGCTTGTTATCCAATTACAAATACATCCACCTCCTTACATCCAATTAACAGCAAAACCCCACCCATTACTACATGAGCTCTATTTCAGAGCTTTACAATCTGCACCCTATTGCCCATTACACTACTCCTGCCTTCTAAAACTCAAATTACACCATGTCACTAAAAATGCTCTGTCTTCTCTCTAACCTGCTTCTAACATCATATATCAGTCTCCTCCACATCACCATCATGAGCTAGTCCCTAACCCCAGCAACATTTGCATACTCTACTCTTGCTCTACATCATTACAACTCCACAGAAAGCAGTCAGAAGTAGCAGTCCACAAAAATCACAAAAACTGACAGGCCAAAGAAGATCCATAAAGATGATAGAGCGGACTATTGAGGATAAGAAAGAAATTATGTATCTTTACTATTATGCAAAAAGCCCAGAATTACCAGACAAAAGATATACAAAATGATTAAGAGAGAAATTAGAGGAAAGAAAAATACTTCCGCAAGAAAAGCTGTCAGAAGCTTCAAATAAAAATTTGCATTCATTAATACAACAGATTTGTGGGGCGGCCATGATGGTGCAGCGGTTAGCATTGTCACCTCACAGCAAGAGGTTCCCTGGTTCGATCCTTGGCTGGGATGCCTTCTGTGTGGAGTCTGCATGTCCTCCCTGTGGTTGTGGGTTTCCTGTTGGTGCTCCGGTTTCCTCCCACATCCCAAAGACATGCTGTAGGTGGATTGGACACTCTAAACTGGCCCTAGGTGTGAGTGGGTGCATGTGTATGCCTTCTGTGGAAGGTTGGGCACCGGGCTGGCAACTCGACACTGTAAAACTCCACTGCCAATCATGAGCGGACAGGTGATCTGCTGTGGCAACCCCTAACCGGGAAAAGCCAGAAGAAGAATACAACAGATTTGTGAAAAAAACATATATAGATCGAGAATCTTTGATCTGTTTGACAAAAAAGCATCTGAGGAAGTGCGAAAATATAAACAGCAAAACCTAGAGATATTTGAAAAATATAAAAAAGAAATATGGACATTGGAAAGAAAGAGAGATTTAATATGGTGCAATATTTATGCAAAGGAGAAAGCCAAATTAATCAACATAAAGAAAGCAGAACCAAAGATATTCAAAGAGAAATACAGGCAAAGGCATCTCGATATTGAAAACTTTACAATAAAAAAAAATAAAATCACAAAGATGGAACGTAGAAAAGAAGATTAGTAAAGTAGAAGTTAAAATAATGGAAGCTGAAGTTTTGGAATGCCTGCAAAGTGAAGGATTTGGTGTAGAAGGTCTAATACAGGTTACAGCATGATAGAGTGAGTCTCCAAAGTAAGCAGAAACAGAAAAATCAGGAAACATCTGAAGAAGAAATATGGACATGGGAAAGAAAAAGAGATTTAATATGGTGTAATATTATGCAAAGGAGAAAGCAAAACTAATCAATACAAAAAGAGCAGCACCAAAGATATTTGAAGAGAAATACAGGCAACAGAATCTGGACATGGAAAACTTTACAATACAAAAAATAAGAAGAAAAGTAGAAAAGGAGATCAATAATGGAGAAGTTAAAGAAACAGAAACTGAAGTTATGGAGAACCTGCAAAGTGAAGGATTCAGTGTAGAAAATCGAATGCAGAAAACACAACAGGATAGAGCAACAGATATCCAAATTAAGGGGAAACAAGTGGAACAGGAAGCAATTGGTCAGGTGCCATATCAAGATATTTTGGAGCCTTCCACAGGAAACCAGCATAAACATTCACTTGAAGCTAGACAGTAAGGAAAGGAAAGTACAGTTGTGTACACTTACCATAAATGTAGATGTTCGAGTGTATTCACTGTTGCAGTCATCACATTTGGGTTATCTGCTTGCAGGTAGCCATCAGTTGGCCTGATTATCAAAGTCTTGGGTTCTGCATCATGTTCGAGTGTATTCACTATTGCAGTCATCACATTTGGGTTATCTGCTTGCAGGTAGCCCTCAGTTGGCCTGATTATCAAAGTCTTGGGTTCTGCATCGGTTGCTGTCTCATCTTCCATGACATCAGGTAGTCAGGGGTATGAAGCATGTAGCCAATACTATTACATCAGTTTTTCTTGGCCCAGATGTCAGGTGCCCCCATAATGGGAAGCAATTATATACAAGGTTAGACCTCCAACAAAAAGCAAATACACCAGAAAGCTTTAAGCACAGTAAACAAGAACAGAGGTACAGTCAATAGAAGTCAGGGGGCTGGAGGGAGGGTAACCAGGACTGCAACAGTGAATACACTCAAACATCTATATTTATGGTAAGTGTACACAACTGTACTATGTTCTTCATGTTTCACTGTTGCAGGCATCATATTTGGATATATTTCCAAAGCAAAGGAAGGAAGGAGCCAGTTAGATAGCATTAGGACCAGCTATAAGGCCCTGCAAGACTGCAGTGGCAAAGCCAGCTCTGGATTTAGAAAAAAATTGGCAAGTGGTAATGCTTGGTGAAGGTATGTACAGAACTCCAGATAGCAGCTTCTTGGATGTCCCTGGTAGAGACACCTCTGAGAAAGGCTGTAAAGGTAGATGCAGCCCTGGTTGAATGGGGTCTTATTCCCTGTGGGGTAGGTTTTCCATGGTGCTTATAGCAGAAATTAATGCAATGGCCTATCCACTTAGAAATGGTTTGCTTTGAAATGGCCTTCCCCTCTGCCCCTGCAGCAAATGCCACTAGCAGCTGTTCAGATTTCCTGAGAGGCTTAGTCCTGTCCAAGTAAAACCTAAGTTGTCTGTGCACATCCAAGGAGTGCAGTATTCATTCCCCTTTGTTCTGTGGATTAGAAAAGAAGGTTGGCAAATGAATGGACTGATTAAGGGCCACACTGGATACCACCTTGGGCATAAAGGAAGGATTGATCCTGAGGGACACCCTGTCCGCATGAAAGATGATGAAAGGTTCCGCTGCCATGAGGGCCTGTAATTCAGACAACCTTCTTGCTGAAGTGATGGCTAGAAGGAAGGCTGTTTTCCAAGAAAGGAATTTCAACTCTGCATTTGCAGCTGGCTCAAAGGAAGGTAGAGTGAGCTTTTTCAATACAAAGTTAAGGTCCCAGGCTGGAGTAGGGGCTCTCCTGGGTGGTCTTAAGTTTTTGGCCCCTCTGGGGAATTGCTTCAGCAGTGGATGAGAGAAGAGGGGTGGCTCTGTATTACAAAATGGCCGAGGCATGAATTTTGATGGAAGAAAAGGAAAGGCCCTTGTGAAGCATCTCAGTTCAGTATTGAAGAATGTGCAGTAAATTGGACACTGTTGTGCCCATCCCCGGAGTTTGGCTCCAGGAACAGAATATTTTCCATTTTTCAGCATAGGATTTTCTAGTACTAGGCCTCCTTGCCTCCAGAATGACATCCATCACTTGCTTACTGAGGGATGGTAAGACAGAGATCAGGTAATTAGCCAGGCTGCAAGATTCAGGGTTTGAAGCTGTGGGTGCAGAATCTGGCCCTCCTGCTGGGACAGCAGGGCTGGGGTCTGAGGCAGGTGTCATGGTTCCTGCAATGACACATTGCGCAAGAGGGTTTACCAGTGCTGGCGTGGCCAGTCTGGTGCAATCAGTATTGTCCTTGGTTTGTCCTGTTTGATCTTTAGTAGCACTTTGGAAAGGAGAGGCAGAGGGGGAAAGGCATAGATTGATAGGTTTTTCCAGGTGAAGGACAGGGCATCCACTTTCCAAACTTGTCTGTGGGGAGTCCTTGTGCAGAATTTGTCCAATTGGTAGCTCTGAGGGGAGGCAAATAGGTCTATCTCTGGGCACCCCTATTTGTGTCTCAAAATGTTGAATATCTTTTGTTCCAGTTTCCACTCATGTGGGTCCATGAGATTTCTGCTTAGATCGTCTGCCAGTGTATTTTGCTTTCCTGGCAGGAATTGAGCTAGCTCAAGGCTGTGATCCACAGAGCCATGGCTAGTCTACAGAGAGGGTATGAGTGGGTTCCCCCCTGCTTGTTTATATACCACATAACAGTGGTGCTCTCCGTCTTTACCAATAGTTGTCCTGGAAGAATGTGGTCCTTGAAGGCTGTCAGAGCATTCTGTACAGCTAACATTTCTTTTTGATTGATATGCAGGTGCATTTGACTCGGGTTCCATTTGCCCTGAATGCACTGCCCTGCCAAGTGAGCCCCCCATGCATAGTCTGATGCATCTGTTGTTAGGGTTTGTGTGACAGGGGGTAGAGAGAATGGCAGTCCCTTGTTGTGGTCGCAGGCCTCTGCCCACCAAAGGAACTCTGTCTTTAGACAAGGTATGATAGGAATAATTGATTCTAGGTCGTGAGCATGTTTACATCATAGGCTTTTTAGATACCATTGTAGTTTCCTCATATGCAGTCTTGCATATGGAATTAGTAGAATGCAGGAGGCCATGAACCCCAGGGCTTGCAGTATTTTCCTTGCAGATAGCTGGGTCTTTGTGGCCAGTAGTTTGAAGTAGGCTGTCAAATAAACGTGTTTCTCTGATGTGAGGTAGGCCATCTGGGAAGTTGTATTCAAGCTTGCTCCCAGGAATACAATTAGTTGGCAGGGTACTAAATGTGATTTCCTTTCATTTATGGTGTGCCCCAGAGAAGTTAGTAGTTTCTTTACAAATGCCAGATGATTTAATAGTATGTCCTGGCTTTCTGCCTGAATTAGACAATCATCCAGGTATGGGTATATGTGAATATTTCTTTGCCTGCAAAGTGCAATGACTGGAGCTAGGCACTTTGTAAATACCCTGGGCACAGTAGATAAGCCAAAGGGCAGTGCAGAGAACTGATAGTGCATGTAGCCTGCTCTGAAGCATAGGTATCTTCTGCAAGATTCCCTGATTGGGATGTGCAGGTAGGCTTCCTTTAAATCCAGTGTTGCCAACCAGGCATTTTTGCCTAGCATGGGAAGCAGCTGATGAAGAGTTAGCATTTTGAATTTTATGATTACCAAAAAGGTGTTTAGGATAGACAGATCCAGTATAGGACACCAGGAAATGTCTTTTCTGGGAACCAGGAAAAGTCTTGAGTAAAAACCTTACCCTCATTCTTCTTCTGGGACAGGTTGAATAGCCTTGATGCTTATAAGAGAGAGAACCTGCTTTTGAGCCTCTGCCCACTGATTTGTGGATAGGTCTGGCCAACCGTTTGGGGTTGGTAAGGAGTGGAAGTGGAATCTGTATCCTTGGGAAACTATATTTAAAACCCATTTGTCTTGGGTAATGAGCTCCCAGTTTTTTGCATGCAGGGCGATCTTTCCCCCTAAAGGAACAGTCAGTTGAGCAAGGCTTGGAAGATTTAAAGTTAAGTCAGTATGACAGTTTACCATAGGGGGTGTCTTACTACTTCCAGCTTTGGAAGTGGGAGCCCCCCACTGCTTAGGCCTATGAGTACCTTGAGACTGAGGCCTGGTTGGTCTGCTGGTTCTGGGTTTGGACTGAGAAGGCCTGGAAGAGGCAGGAAAGGGCCAATTCTTAGAGGGCCAGTGCCTACTAAATCTGGGAGGCTGTACTTGCAGGAAATCTTTAACAGTTTGCATAGATTTAGCTGTTTCCTCCATTTTTTTAAGTACTTCCTCTGCTTGGTTGCCAAACAGGCAGTCTTGGTTTAAGGGAGCATCCAGTAATTTAGCTTTAACATGATCTGGCAAAGTTTGCTCCTTAAGCCAAGCATGCCTTCTAAGTACAGACCCAGTGACAGCAGCCCTGCAAGATGCCTCTAATGAATCAAAACCACATTGCAAAGTATGTTTTCCAACTTGTTCAGTAGAATGCATTCAATCTTGTAATTCTTTATTTTCAGCACAGTCAGGAATCAACATAATTTTCTGTTTAAGCAATCCATTAATGTGCTGCTGATACTTTAACATATGAAACTGGCAGTTTAAGGCCCTAATGGCCAAAGTTGCAGAAGTGTAAACCTTCTTACCTCATCTGTCCAGGGCCCTGGAATCTCTATCAGAGGGGATAGGGTTTTTGGCAGTAGTAGCCTTAATGCCTTTGGGTCCCTGTAAAATGGTCTCAGGATTCACAGTAGGATTCTTAAAGAGGAACTTGTGAGAGTCAGGTACTCTGTAATACCTGTCAGGTTTTCTGAGAGCCAGGGGTAAAGTGTCAGGGGCCAGGCTAGATTCCAAGAAGGCATCATCTACAATGTCCAGTACAGGAGGGATAGCTAAAGGCCTGTGTTGAGGTAGGAGTAAGAATTCCCTAAGCCTCTTTTTGGAGTCAGAGTAATCTTGGATTTCCCAGCAGAAATGCTCCCTAAGAGTATGCAAAGTTTCACCAAAAGAGAAATCCTCTGGAGGGGAAGCAGAGGGAATGGAGTCTTCTGCATCAGAATCCTCATAGATAGATAAGGGCAACTCTTGGTCATCAGAGAAAACAGAAATTTCAGAATCCTGATCAGAAGAATCAGAAAGAAAATCAGTTCTAGGTCTCTTAAAGGGAGAAGGGTGGCTTCCCCTGATTAGAGAAATAAGGTCTTCAGCCATTCTTATCATTTGTTTTTTAGGCATAGGGGCCTGACCATGCAGTCTGGGTGTTGGTTTTCTAGTCATGGATCGAGATGTAGGCCTTGAAGAAGAAGATGGTGTCGGTTTAATATGCAAGTCAGTAGGCCTGAATATACCCTCAGAAGCCGGTGCCTGCACAGCGGCTCCGGACCTATCCAAGGTAGAGACATCTGCAGGTTCCACAATCAAAGAAGCATCTCACAGCATACCGGACTCTGAATGGGTCTCAGTACAGGCCTGCGAATCTGAAGTAGCGGGTATCAGGGGCTGCGAAAGCACCTCACTGAGTACAGGTGAACTGGCGACTAGCTTAACAGAAGCATCATCGGCAACTTTGGACCTATGCGGCCTGTCTCTGTCTTTATCTTTGCATTTTTTCAGAATGTCGGTAGTCGGGTGGCTTACTGAAGCCTTTTCTGGGTAATTGAACCGAGTACCAAAGTATTTAGATGTGAAAATGAGCCGATGATGAATAGTTTGAGGTTTGAATAGGGCACAAAACCGACAGTGAGGGACAGCCTAAGCAAGGAATGCAGTACGAATGAAAATCTTTATGAGGTATTTGCTTTCCACAAGAAATACAATTGTTAACTTTTACTGACATCGGTTTAGAGCAAGAAAAAGTTTCCCCAGTGGGGTACTTAGCTTTGTTGAAGACTTCGGATCTGAAACCCGAAAACGAAATTTCAGGAGTCGGCCAACCGGCACTTGCGAACTGCTTCTGCTTCAGGTACTGCACGGCAAGAAAGATTGATGTAATGGCATCGGCTGCATGATTTATACCCCTGACTACCTGACGTCATGAAAGATGAAACAGCAACCAACGCAGGACCCGAGACTTTGATAATCAGGCTGACTGAGGGCTACCTGCAAGCAGATAACCCAAATGTGATGACTGCAACAGTGAAACATGAAGAATGTTGAGGAGTGAAAGGCCAGTGAGTTCCTGTATGACAGAGGAACAGATGGCACAGGATGAAATTAAAGAGAAGGTACCACAGGAAGATGCTATAGAACTTTCTATAGAATGCTCACAGGAAATGGAAAACAAGGGACGTGCCCTCAGTTTGGAAGAAAATGAGCTAAGAGAAGAGTTGCTTGATTTAAAAGACATGGATAGATACATTAAGATCAATAAGAGAAATAGCCAACAGAAGGTCAATAAAACCCAACAAGTCAGGAGTTTGATAAAACAAATGCAGTACTCAGGACTGTCCATAGGGATCCATATGATATAACAGAAGTAAACAGGATATATTACTGTGCTGCTAAATTAATAACTGATAAAGTTGTACCACAAGAACACAGGGTAGTGAAGAAATGTAAGGGAAGAAATTGAATACCATCATGAAAGTATCAAATAAAGAAAACTATAAAGCAATTAAAACAAGAAGTGTCACTCTTAAAAGACTATAGAAGAGGGAATAGATCAACAAAATGCTAAGAAAGATAGGTGTGATTAAACAATGCACAAAATTAGAATTGACCATGATCTATCATGCACTATTGCAAATAACAAGCTAAAACTTTAAGCACAGGCAAAAAAACCTAGAAGATGCACTGATAAATATAAAGGAAAAGTACAAAATAAGAAATTTATTGATGACCTAAAAAAGTTTTATAGAGAATTGGGAAATAAGGTAAAAGGAAGTGAAAGACCGCCAAAAAAAGAGGAAGTAGATACATTTTGGAGAAGTATCTATGAAGATCCTGTGGAACATAACAAAGATGCTAAATGGACAGAAGAAGTAAAAGAAAGAATAAGAAGTTTAAAGGTGCAGGACATGAAATGGGAGGAAGTAACAGCCAGAGAGATTGAAACAAAGTTAAGAAAAGCCTCTACTTGGAAAACCCCATGCCCAGATGCAGTACCTAACATTTGGTTAAAAGTATTAACAATTTTGCACAAGGATTTAGCCATGAGTAAGAACTATTTATATGCACACCCTGAACAGACACCAGCCTGGCTAACAACAGGAAAAACAATGCTCCTACTTAAGAGTGACCCTGCAAGCTACCCTAAAAATTACAGACCAATAACTTGCCTTCCGACAACATATAAACTATACATGGGAATTGATGCTGACAGGGTTTATAGTCATTCAGAAAACAACTCAAGTAGAACAAAAGAGCAATAAAAGAAAGTTATACGAAACAAAGGATAATTTTTGTTGAATAAAGTCATACTGGAGAACTGTAAAAAGGGGAAGAATTTAAGTATGGCACTGACTGACAACAAAAAAAACATTTGATAGTATCCCACATTCAAGGATAAAAGAGTACTTAAAAATGTATAAGATACACCCTACACTGACTGAGTACATTACAGTGACCATGAAACAGTGACACACCACTCTGCAGCTAAGCTATGATAAAGGACAGATTATTATCCCAGGGATAAAAATTCAAAGGGGGATATTTCAGGGTGACTGTCTGTCACCACTGCTATTATGCCTTGCCACTGATCCATTAACCTGTTTACTTAACAGCTTAGACCATGGTTACAATTTGGCTCCTAAAAACAACAAAGTGTAAAGACTTCTCATCTTCTCTTTGTCAATGATTTAAAGCTGTATAGCTCATCAGTTGAGGATCTGGAAGGACAATTGCAGGTTGTCAAAACTTTTTCAGATGATATAAGAATGCCATTTAGTCTTGATAAGTGTGCAAAAGCAACCTTTAAATCAAAAAAACTGCATCACCAGGAAAACATCTGTTTGGGACAAGAATGTGATATAAAAGACACTGAGCCAGAGGGAGTGCATAAATATTTGGGAATTGGTGAAGGATCAACAGTAAAACATGAACAAATGCGAATAAAACAGTAAGGAATACTTTAGAAGACTTGAACTAATTCTGAAAACAGCGTTGACATCTAAGAATAAAATCCAAGTTATAAACCAATTTGCTCTTCCTGTCTTAACTTACAGTTTTGGAGTGATTGACTGGCCCCAAAATCTGTTGGAAAGATTAGATAGGAAAATAAGAAGGATGCTTCATGCTTACCAAATGATTTATAAAAATCAGTTAATACCAAGATTATATATTTCCTGTTCAAAAGGAGGGATGGGCCTCCTAGAAATTGATTACATGCATAGATCTGCAATCATAGGACTCTATACACATCTGCTGACCTCACAAGACCCAAACATAGTGAAAGATTTGAAACATGAGGAGAATAAATCTAAGATGTCTTCTCTGCTTAATTTAGCAGAAGCACATCGGTGTCAAGCAGGAATGGAAATCAAACCAGAAGTAGATAAAAATCAGGCAGCAACTGAATGTGTCAAAAAAACAAAAGAAAGAATATAAGGTGAAGGACCAGATGAGAAGGCAAAAAATGTGAAAAAAGCATAAATATAGTTACAAGTATAGAAAACCTCTGGAAGAACCTCATGTTGATCAGGAAAGAATACATGAATGGTTAAGGAGAGGTGTATTCAAACCAAGAGATGAAAGGTTAATATTGGCAGCCCAAGATAGTGGGCTACACACATGCTGGTTTACAAAGTCCACTGAACATGTGGGAGAAACAGACAAATGTAGGTTTTGTAAAACTGAATTGGAAATAGTGACACACCTTGTTGCAACATACTAACGATAGAAGGACTGTTTACTGAAAGGCATAATAATGTGGCTGCAAGACTGTGCACTGGGGATTGTGCAAACATTATGGTATTGAAGTGGCTGAAAAACACTGGAAACATGAGCCACAGAGCATCACAGAAAATTATGAAGTTTAAATCACATGGGATCACCCATTACCAACAGTCCAAAAGATAGATGCTAAAAAAACGGATATAGTGATCCATGAAAAGAAGACAAGAGTAGCATTAATCACGGAAATCACCATACCCAGTGACTACAGTGCCTTGCGTACAGAGAGACACAAAGTCATAAAATATCAGGATATGCAGGCAGAAACAAGAGCAATGTGGTAGAAAGATACCCAGACAGTTCCAATAGAAGTAGGAACAACAGGTCTGATTAAAAAGAATTTGAAATCGTATTTAGATGTTACCAATTCATGTAACCACGTACGAATTGCAGAAGGAGTCATTATTGGGTACATTGTGGGTGCTGCAAAGAGCACTTTTGGCTGACATCAAAGATTGAAACAATACTAATTTCATGAACTTTAATTGTACTTTGACTTAGGAATGCAGTCCATTCCCATCATGGTATCAGAAACCCAAAAGACTTAGAGAAATTAAAAAAAAAAACAATTAGTAACATCACCCAGCCTAACTCAATATCACATTATGCATCTCTCAAAACTCAAAATCCTTCCCACAACATCACTAATAAACCTAACTTCTACATAATAGTCAGTAATAATAAACCACTCTAGGTAACACATTCTATCCCTGTGTAGGGACATCCAGCCCAACCCAGGGCCCACAACTACAGCTTCATCTGCTAAAAGCCTAAACCCTAAAATTATTCTTCTAGCAACCCTAAACACATGTAGTATCTGTAACAAAACCCCAGAATTGTATGCTTGGTTAATTCAATACACCCCTGATATTCTAGTAATCACTGAAACTTGGCTAAAACCCCAAATCCGTGATACTGAAATAACAACCGTAGGCTATAACATACTTACAAAAGATTGAATTAACAAAAAAGGTGGTGGGATAGCCTTAATCTATCATAACACCATCACAATCTCACCTTTCCTAAAGAAACACCAACTTTGAACAATGCCAAAATTTTAATTGGAACCCTACAAATAAACAAAACAAAACAAATATGCATTGTTGGACTATATCCCCCCTGGGAAAAACACCCATGCTATGGAAGATATCCTCTCCTGGATATCAGAAAACATCAGTAATGAAACTATAACTATGGGAGATATCAATAACAACTGGCAAGATCTGATGATTGACTCCCTTACTAATAGCATAAACCACTATGGTTACACCCAGCTCATTACCAATGCCACCCATGTGCATAAGAGCAATACCCTAGGGTGCAGCTCTTGACTGGATACTACTTTCTAACCCTGACAAATACTCTAATCCCTACACTTTACCCACTACTTTTAATGACCACCTACCCATATTCATATATAGATCCACACCACACATTACAAGAACCCCCACATACAAAATTACTAGAAATATCAGGAACTTTGACCAACAAAGGTTCAACAAAATCCTAAAACACACTAACTTGAATCCACTTAAAACACTACCACGGGAATATGCCCTTGAATACTTCAACAACGTATTTCTAAATACTCTCGACAGCCTAGCCCCTCTTCGCACAAGAAGAATAAAATCTAACCTTGATCGCTGGCTAACAAAAAATACCAAACAATATTTACAAGACAGAGATAAAGCCTGGAAGGAGTGGCACAATAACAAATCCGATGCTAACCTAATCAAATATAAACAGTTACAAAACAAAGCAAAAATGTTAGTGAACTTAGATAAAAAAAAAACACTTTTCCAACCAACTGGCAAAGAACATGAACCAAAACAATTGTGGAAATACATCGCAAACATCCTTACCCCAGGCTCTAAACAAACTCCATCACCACACCTTGACAAAACTCCCTCAGAGATAGCCAACCTGTTTAATTCTTATTTTATAGATAGCATAAGCAAACAACTGTTAACAAATCCCACTGCTGCAACTACCTTAAGCACCATCTCTGATCCCCACCACCCTTATCTCATCACTCCAGCACAGACAAAAAAAAACCTTCACCTGCACAACACACCAGCACTACATCTTCTATCCCCTTTTCTCTTAAACCTGTCCTTACATCTTTCACTCAAAAACTACTTCAGAAACTAAAACCATGCTCCCTCTCCTCTGACAGTCCCCCCCATGAATACTTAAAACTTGGTGCAGAAGCCATAGCATATCCTGTCAGCATCCTTATAAATTGCTCCACAGCAGAGTTCAATGTTCCTAACCTCTGCAAAAAATCTAGCATCACCCCTTAAAATAAAGGGGGCAACTCCAATGAACTATCCAGTTATCGACCAATCTCCAACCTCTCTCCTCTTTCCAATCTCCTGGAAAAATGTCTACACAGGCAATTGCTTCACCATCTCATCCAAAACAAGCCTTTTACCCCTACCCAACATGGTTTTCACCCATCACACAGCACCACCACTGCCCTAATCTCCTTCATGGACTCTGTGCCCAAATTCATTGACTCTGGTAATATTACCTCTGTCTTACTACTAGACTTATCACAGGCATTTGACACAGTGTCCCACAACAAACTTCTTCATCAACTATCTATTGTAGGCTGCACCCCACCATCCCTCCAATGGTTTGCAAGCTATCTATCCATCCCTCAGCAATGCATTAAATGGCAAAATAATCTATCCCAATATCAAAACAGCACAAGTGGAGTACCATGGAGTACCACAAGGGTCCTTACCTGGACCATTACTCTTTAATGTTTTCACCAAGAACCTTCACACCTCATCACCCCTTAGCTCCATTATCAAATATGCAGATGACACTACCATAATTTCCTCCTTGAATAACATACAACATTTCCAACAACTCATCCAAGCCACCTTCACCTCAACAGAGACATGACTGAGAGAAGCCCAGCTACTCCTAAATCCTAAAAAAACAAAACTCTTGCTTTTCCCGGCAAAACGAATCTCATCTGACTTTAAAATATTCTCTCAGAATGACAATGAAATTGAAACAGTTCCCACAGCTAAGCTACTAGGCATTACCATAGACAACAAACTAACTTCCGAACACCACATCTGCAATAGCATTAAACCACACACATCAAACCAGGAACACTATATAGACAAAAAACTTTCTTGGATAACTCCAGAAAAAACCTTGCCAACACCTATTTACTTCTCTTATGCAGCCCTTTTATACACCAATTTACAATCTTCTCTTTAAAACAAGCTCCAGTCCTGCTACCACAAAATTGCCAAATTTGCCACAGGCTACTCCTGCTATTCTCACCACTGCTTGGCTCTGAAAGAACTAAACTGGATCGAGCTCACACACCACCTAAACCTAGTTCAGCTGTCTTCTGCACATAAAATGAAATATACACCTGATAGTTGTCCAGCCCTCAAATATGTCCTAAAACCCTACATCCCTACCAGATCCCTCCTCTGTGAAAACAAACACGCCTAACCATCTACATACCAAACACAGTGCCTATACTCTGATGCAACTGCCAGGCTGAATTTCTCTGCCAACAGACATCACTACCACTGAGTGCTTTAACAACTTCAAACACACCCTAAAAAAGCATTTTCTTTGTAATCAGACCTGCCCCTGCTCCTTCCCTAACAGGTGAACTCCATCCACTCTCTAGAGGCTTTTCTTTCTACATCTGGGGATCCCTAGACCATGAATTTCATCTACTAAGCATTACCATATAGAACTAAGAAACCTTATGTATTTCTAAACCTTTAACTATTCCCATCCTTCACCACAATTCTTTTAAGCATATGCTTACTTCTAATATTGTGACCCTCTGCCTGACCCTCACTCTTTACCTTAATCCTACCCGATAAAAAAAAATTGCAATCTACTACATTACTTTTATTTAGTATTGCCTTTCTAGTACGTGTTATTATTATATCTACCTCTTTGTACTTATTTAGTGCTAATTACTTATTTAATGTGTGCTTTAATACTTGCGATTGTCTTGTTCATATATAATGTCTTAACTTTCTTGTATCATTTGGAGCTTCTCTCCCCAGGCCTCCCCTGAAGATTGGTTCCTGACTCAGTCAGACTTTCCCGGTAAACAAATGTTAAATAAATAAACAAATAAATAAAATATACCTTACCTACAATAGCATGGAGATTGTACTGTCATTACGGTTCCCTATCAGAAGCCTGAAACACTATAAGCCTGAAAATCAAAATCCTGAAAACTAAAGCCTGAAAATTCAAAATCCCGAAAACCCAAAATCCTGAAACTCAAAATCCTGAAAACACAAAATGGACATGCTGATGTCATTGTGGCTTTGCTATTGTTAGCCCTGTGGTGTTAGGTCATGCGTTGGGTTCAGGTAAGTGTGCGGTTGGTTTTATGTTAGGGTTAGGGGCGGTTTAAGTGAGTTAGGGTTAGGGCGCAGGTTAGGCATGTATGCAATAGTGACAAATATTGGGGTTAGGTGCGGTTTAAGTGAGTTAGGGTTAGGGCGCGGGTCAGGTGAGTGTGCGATAGTGACGGACCTTAGGGTTAGGGTTAGGGTCAGGGTCAGTTGGTAGATATCAGTGTCTTTATAGTGACATATTAGCATTATTGTGTTTTCAGGATTTTGAGTTTCAGGATTTTGGGCTTTCGAGATTTTGAATTTTCAGGCTTTAGTTTTCAGGATTTTGATTTTCAGGCTTATAGTGTTTCAGGCTTCTGATAGGGAACCGTCATTACACCTATCTTTTCACATGTGGGTGCTCTGCCTCCCTGTGTTGTACTATTCATCTACAAAGATGTGTGTTCACACACACAAACACACACATGAGGATGCACATGCAGACACACAAATACACATGCTCTATTAAATTATTAATTTGCTGTGACTGACTTGTGATGTTTTTGAAGCTTGGTCCTTAAAAAAGGATGCAATCCTCTTACAGCAAAATGCAGACTGATTAAGGAATTTGCAATCAGAAGATTACTGTTCAGGTATTACAAATTGAAAGTGCACTCCCACATGTTGCATATACAAACACATTACCAAAATTCTTCATAATTATGTTCATAGACAAATGCAGCAGAAATTCAGAAACTGTCATATATACATAGTGACAAAAGCTGACATGTTCAAGAATCAGGACAGCAACATATTTAGAGGGCATCAGTAATTGCTACTACTGCCCTTATAGTAACTGTGTGGGATTCTGTATACCACCACTTATCAGCACCATGTACTACATGCCTTAGGAATCCCATCATCTACTATACATACAGGGCAACACTGCTCTGGCATAATACTGCAAAATATATTACTGCAGTTCTCCTAAACCAGGAATACTCTTCTTTTAAACTCCAGATCTCCTTTTCTACTACCATATATTACAAATCCTGGGGATATCCAAACTGCAAGAAACTACTTGACCTATGTCACTGCAATAGGAGCAGAGGAAAGCTGATCTACAGATGTCCTTATATGTTCATGGCAACTTAGATTTGATTGGTATCCTATGTGCTGGAAGTATAATTTGGGAGGAAGTGCAACAAATGTCAGTGAGCTGTCTGTCTTCTCCAGGAAAAGGAACTTGGACAAGATTCTGTAGCATCACCTTGTCTTGGGGAGACACAACAAATGACTAAACATCTAAGCAACGTGCACTGCTATGTCTGTCAAAAAAATGATCTACAGTCTAAGCTATGAACTAAACATCTGTACAGGGGCAGTTCCTTCCTGTTGTCCTGTTCTCCTCACCTTACATCCATGAATAAACTAACTCTGACATTACATAACATTATGTGTAAGGAGAAACATTCTCATTACCTCTATTCGGTGGTCTCACTTTACTTTGTTTTGTCAAAACAGAGCTATTTAGTAATCAATTAAACTACTTTGATTGCACTTAATCACAGCAGGCCCAGTCACAAGCAGGGAACCTAGACAATGTGATGATATATGCAGGCCTACCTAGAATGTATGCATACAAGCATATGGTCAAGCTCAAATGCAATGGAGTATTAGTTTCACCGCACATTCATTCAGAAGGATGAGAAAAGAGATCCGCCATGCTGTAGCCACCATATGATGAGCCTTGCCTGCCTCTGGCCTTTTTCTCATGTGTGAACATGCAGACTCATCAGGTGAAAGGATTTGACCCCTAAAAGGCCCAGGGTATAACCACAAGAAAACATAGAGAACAAAATGGTGATGGCTGGCTGTAAGCTGACTATACCACAGACTTAGTTTTGGCTCCAACTAGGTGTTCCTGGCTTCCCAGCCAAGCCATGGCTTCCATCTCCCCCATGAAAAAAATAGTCAATCACAAATGGTCAGCCACATGAAACAACAGAAAAATGCAAGCTGAATGTTTTTGCAGAGTGGGCAAGTCCCCAAGTTGCCCTCGCCCCATTAGGGAGACTATGACCTTTACAGATTCCTTATTTAGTTAGGGACTTGTAAAATCTACTTGATATAATCTAATAAGTTGGTGGTTCATTGGAGTATATTTTGCTGACATTTAAACATATGAACATAATTTTTCAAGAAGATGTGAAATGCAGCTTGGTTATTCATTCTTATTCAATCATTCATTCATTACCAACTGAACCTAATTTAGGGTCACAGAGGAACCAAAGCTTGTCCAATCATTCAACAGGTACAAGGCAAAGAAACTAATCCTAGACGAAGCATCAGTCTATCACAAGTATAATATTTATATATGCTGTCTGTTAACCTTTTTGCTAATGCAAGACATTATCTATCCAGTCCAACTGCTGCTGCTACTACTACTACTACTACTACTACTACTACTACTACTACTACTACTACTACTACTACTACTACTATGGCTACTACTGCTACTACTATTACTACTACTACCACTACTGTTACTACTACTACTAACACTACTACTACCACTACTGCTACTACTACTACTACTACTACTACTACACTGCTACTGCTACCACTACTGCTACTACTACTACCTCTACTGCTACTGCAACATCTACTACTACTACCACTACTGCTACTACTACTACCACTACTGCTACTGCTACTACTACCACCACTGTTACTACTACTACTACTAACACTACTATTAATACTATTACCACTACTGCTACTACTACTACCACTACTACTACAGCTACTGCTACTATTACAACTACTGCTACTACTACCACTACTACTCTGACTACCGCTATTGCTACTATTACTACTACTGCTACTACTGCTTCTACTACTACTACTACTACTACCACTACTGCTACTACTACTACTATTACTACTACCGCTACTGCCACTATTACTACTACTGCTACTACTACCCCTACTACTATTACTACTGCTACTGCTACTATTACTACTACTGATGTTTTTCTTAGGTTTATAGGTTCACAGATTTAGTGGGGAAGCTTAAGACCTGTGTGCAGCTTAGGATCTTGATTCACTAGTTCTCAGGTTTTGACTTAAAGGTATGAATTGATGAGCAGAGTTCATTTGAGAGGTGTCAGTTATTCCATTTGTTTGGAAGGCTTTCAGATACGAACTTGGCAAGTTTCATAACCAGTACTTGGGAATGTGGGTTACATTAATAAATGAACTGAGCTAAGTAGGTACATCTCTGTGAGGATAATCAACTGTTCCCTTAGGTAAATTCAAACAGAGACAGATGTTGCCTGTGATTTCACACAGTACGTAGACAACTGAGTTTTTATCATCAGCCAAGACAGAATTCTGCTTCAGTGGTCATATCTAGGACACTTTCATAAAATGCCAGGTCAGTAACAAGTACGCCAAGGTTCCAGGCTTACTGCAGACAGATGATCTGGAATTCATTTCAGAGACTTGACTGGATTAAAACTTTATCCCTCACTGGCCTATAGCCATTTTAGCAGGTTTCTCGACCATTCACTGCCACAGCCTAAACAGCATCAGCTCTGGTGTAACTAACTTTTTTAGCTCAGGGTTTATAAAAGGACAGAATAGCAGTGGGTCCACCAGTTTGTTTGAATATGTCCTTTGGGCAAGAATGAATTGCAGATTCTCCTCATTTACTATCCCCAAGGTTATTTGAGAACTTTTGTGCAAGAGCTCATTGATTTTTTCACTCACACTGTCTTACTTCAATGCAGTAAATCATGTCTGACTTTAAGACATAGGTCACCAGGCTGCATGACAAAAGTACAAGACCAATAAATTAAAAGTCATACAAGACTGAAAACAAACCTACAGACAGAAAGTATTATAGTGAATATCAACATTTGCTGTGGTATCTTTAAAGCAATTTTTCAGGGGATCATCCCCTGCACCCAAACAGCTCCAATACTTATGAATGCTAACTAAAATTCATGGAACCTTTGGGTAAAGGTAATATTCCAAGCTAATGAAAAGTTGAAATTCTCTTACTTGTGCTTTTATGGGTGCAGCTACAAGACTCAAAATTGCATCTTAAACTTTTGCCTTGATTTCATGTCCATATTGAGTCAGTAAAAATTGCTATGAAATTCCTCCAAAATCTAGAGTTTTGGCCTTGTTATACAGTTTTTTTACTACCCATACTAAAAATCACAGTGAACTTGATACTTGAGTGATCATTTCTAAACTGGACTTGGAGAAGTATTCATGGTTTGAACAGTACCTGATCCATTTTTTGCATAAGCTTTCTCCTAATAGTTTACACAATAATTGCACAAGGAAGGAACATCACTAGTTGTGGTCTGATGGTCAGGAGGGACTAGGTGTGATAGTCAGGTTGGACTAGTTCTAAAAGTCAGGTGGGACTAGGTGTGATAGTCAGGGGGGACTAGGTCTAATAGTCAGGTGGGACTAGGTCTGATAGGTGGGACTAAATCTGATAGTCAGGTGGGACTAGATCTAATAGGTGGGACAAGGTCTGATAGTCAGATGGGACTAGGTCTGACAGGTGGGGCTAGGTCTGTTAGTCAGGAGGGACTAGATCTAATAGGCAGGTGGGACTAGGTCTGATGGTCAAGTAGGACTAGGTCTGATAGTCAGGTGGGAGTAGGTCTGATGGTCAGGTGGGACTAAGTCTGATAGACAGGTGGGGCTAGGTCTGTTAGTCAGGAGGGACTAGATCTAATAGGCAGGTGGGACTAGGTCTGATGGTCAAGTAGGACTAGGTCTGATAGTCAGGTGGGAGTAGGTCTAATAGTCAGGTGGGGCTAGGTCTGATAGTCAGGTCCGACTAAATCTGATAGTCAGGTGAGACTAGGTCTAATAGTCAGGTGGGACTAGGTCTGATAGTCAGTTGGGACTAGGTCTAATAGTCAGGTGGGACTAAATCGGACAGTCAGGTGGGACTAGGTCTAATAGTCAGGTGGGACTAGGTCTGATAGTCAGGTGGGACTAGGTCTGATGGTCAAGTGGGACTAAGTCTGATAATCAGGTGGGACTAGGTCTGGTAGTCAAGTGGGACTAGGTCTAATAGGCAGGTGGGACTAGGTCTGATGGTCAAGTGGGACGAGGTCTGATAGTCAGGTGGGACTAAGTCTGACGGTCAGGTTGGACTAGGTCTGATGGTCAGGTGGGACTAGGTCTGATAGTCAGGTGGGACTAGGTCTGATAGTCAGGTGGGACTAGGTCTGATGGTCTGGTGGGACCAAGTCTGATACTCAAATGGGACTAGGTCTGATAGTCAGGTGGGACTAGATCTGATGTTCAGGGGGGACTAGGTGTGATATCCAGGTGGGACTAGGTCTGATGGTCAGGTGGGACTAGGTCTAATAGGGCTGATAGTCAGGTGGGACTAGGTCTGATAGTCAGGTGTGACTAGGTCTAATAGGTCAGATAGGCAGATGGGACTAGGTCTGATAGTCAGGTGGGACTATGTCTAATAGGTCTGATAGTCAGATGGGACCAGATCTGATAGTCAGGTGGGACTAAGTCTACTAGTTCTGATAGTCAGATGGGACTAGGTCTGATAGTCAGGTAGCACTAGGTCTAATAGTCAAGTGGAACTAGGTCTGATAGTCAGTTGAGACTAGGTCTGATAGTCGGTTGGGACTAGGTCTAATAGGTCTGATAGTCAGATGAGACTAGGTCTGATAGTCAGGTGGGACTAGGCCTGACAGTCAGGAGGGACTAGGTCTGATTGTCAGGTGGGACAAGGTGTGATAGTCAGGTGGGAATCGGTCTGACAGTCAGGTGGGACAAGGTCTGATGGTCAGATGGGACTTGGTCTGCCAGTCTGGTGGGACTAGGTCTGATAGTCAGGTGGGACTAGGTCTAATAGTTCTGATAGTCAGATGGGACTACGTCTAATAGTCAGGTGGGACTAGGTCTGATAGTCAGGTGGGACTAGGTCTAATAGTCAGGTGGGACTAGGTCTGATAGTCAGGTGGGACTAGGTCTAATAGTCAGGTGGGACTAGGTCTGATAGTCGGGTGGGACAAGGTCTAATAGGTCTGATAGTCAAATGGGACTAGGTCTTATAGTCAGGCGTGACTAGGTCTAATAGTCAGGTGGGACTAGGTCTGATAGTCAGGTGGAACTAGGTCTGATGGTCAGGTGGGACTAGGTCTGATAGTCAGGTGGGACTAGGTCTAAAAGGTCTGATAGTCAGATGGGACTAGGTCTGATAGTCAGGTGGGACTAGGTCTAATAGTCAGGTGGGACTAGGTCTGATAGTCAGGTGGGACTAGGTCTAATAGGTCTGATAGTCAGAAGGGACTAGGTCTGATAGTCCAGTGGGACTAGGTCTAATAGGTCTGATAGTGAGATGAGACTAGGTCTGATAGTCAGGTGGGACTAGGTCTGATAGTCAGGTGGGACTAGGTCTAATAGTCATGTGGGTCTAGGTCTGATAGTCAGGTGGGACTACATCTGATGGTCAGGTGGGACTTGGTCTGTTAGTCAGGTGGGACTAGGTCGGATAGTCAGGTGGGACTAGGTCTGATGGTCAGGTGGGACTAGGTCTGATATTCAGGTGGGACTAGGTCTGATGGTCAGGTAGGACTAGGTCTGAAAGTCAGGTGGGACTAGGTCTGATGGTCACATGGGAGTAGGTCTGATGGTCAGGTGGGACTAAGTCTGATACTCAGGTGGGACTAGGTCTGGTAGTCAGGTATGACTAGGTCTAATAGTCAGGTGGGACGAGGTCTGATAGTCAGGTAGGACTAGGTCTAATAGTCAGGTTGGTTTAGGTCTGATAGTGAGGTGGGGCTAGGTCTGATGGTCAGGTGGGACTTGGTCTGATGGTCAGGTGGGAATTGGTCTAATAGTCAGGTGGGACTATGTCTGATAGGTGGAAATAGTTCTGATGGTCAGGTGGGACTAGGTCTGATAGCAAGGTGTGACTTGCTCTGATGGTCCGGTGGGACTAGGTCTGATAGCCATGTGGGACTAGGTCTGATAGTCAGCTGGGACTAGGTCTGATGGTCAGGTGGGACTAGGTCTGATAGTCAGGTGGGACTGGGTCTAATAGGTCTGATAGTCAGGTCGGACTAGGGCTGATAGCGCAGTGGGACTAGGTCTAATAGGTCTGATAGTCAGATGGTACTAGGTCTGATAGTCAGGTGGGGCTAGGTCAAATAGGTCTGATAGTCACATGGGACTTCAACTGATAGTCAGGAGGGACTAGGTCTGATAGGTCTGATAGTCAGAAGGGACTAGGTCTGATAGTCAGGTGGGAATAGGTCTAATAGTCAGGTAGGAGTAGGTATGACAGTTAGGTAGGACTAGGTCTGATAGGTTTGACTAGGTCTAACAGGTCAGATAGTAAGATGGGACTAGGACTGATAGTCAGGTAGGACTAGGTCTAATAGGTCTGATAGTCAGATGGGACTAGGTCTGATAGTCAGATGGGACTAGGACTGAAAGTCAAGTGGGAATAGGTCTAATAGCCAGGTGGGACTATGTCTGATAGTCAGGTGGGACTAGGTCTGATGGTCAGAAGGGACGAGGCTGGATAGTCAAGTGGGACTAAGTCTGATGGTCAGGTGGGACTAGGTCTGATGGTCAGGTGGGACTAGGTTTGATATTCAGGTGGGACTAGGTCTGATGGCAGGTGGGACTAGGTCTGATAGTCTGGTGGGACTAAGTCTGACGGTCAGGGTGGACTAGGTCTGATGGTCAGGGGACTAGGTCTGATAGTCAGGTGGGACTAGGTCTGATGGTCAAGAGGGACTAGGTCTGATAGTCAGGTGGTACTAGGTCTAATAGGTCTGATAGTCAGGTCAGACTAGGTCTAATAGGTCAGATAGTCAGATGGGACTAGGTCTGATAGTCAGGTGGGACTAGGTCTGATTGTCAGATGGGACTAGGTCTGATAGTCAGGTGGGACTAGGTCTAATAGGTGTGATAGTCAGATGGGACTAGGTCTGATGGTCAAGTGGGACTAGGTCTGATGGTCAGGTGAGACGAGGTCTGATAGTCAGGTGGGACCAGGTCTGATAATCAGGTGGGACTAGGTCTGATTGTCAGATGGGACTAGGTCTGACAGTCAGGTGGGACTATGTCTGATAGTCAGGTGGGACTAAGTCTAATAGTTCTGATAGTCATTTGGGACTAGGTCTGATAGTCAGGTGGGACTAGGTCTGATAGGTGGGACTAGGTCTAATAGTCAGGTGGGACTATGTCTGATAGTCAGAGTGGACCAGGTCTGATAGTTGGTTGGGACTAGGTCTAATAGGTTGGATAGTCAGATGGGACAAGGTCTGTTAGTCAGGCAGGACTAGCTCTAATAGTCAGGTGGGACTAGGTCTGATAGTCAGATGGGCCTAGGTTTTATGGTCAGATGGGGCTAGGTCTGAAAGTCAGGTGGGACTAGGTCTAATAGTCAGCTGGGACTAGGTCTGATGGTCAGGTCGGACTAGGTCTGATAGTCAGGTGGGACTAGGTCTGATAGTCAGGTGGGACTAGTTCTGATGGTCAGTTTGGACTAAGTCTGATGGTCAGGTGATACTAGGTCTGATAGGTGGGACTAGGTCTAATAGTCCTGATAGTCAGGCGGGACTAGGTCTGATAGTCCGGTGGGACTAGGTCTAATAGGTCTTCTGGTCAGATGGGACTAGGTCTGATAGTCAGGTGGGACTAGGTCTGATAGTCAGATGGGACTAGGTCTAATAGTCAGGTGGGACTAGGTCTGATAGTCAGGTGGGACTAGGTCTAATAGGTCTGATAGTCAGAAGGGACTAGGTCTGATAGTCCAGAGGGACCAAGTCTAATAGGTCTGATAGTGAGATGAGACTAGGTCTGATAGTCAGGCAGGACTAGGTCTGATAGTCAGGTAGGACTAGGTCTAATAGTCAGGTGGGACTAGGTCTGATAGTCAGGTGGGACTTCGTCTGATGGTCAGGTGGGACTAGGTCTGTTAGTCAGGTTGGACTAGGTCTGATAGTCAGGTGCGACTAGGTCTGATGGTCAGGGGAGACTAACTGTGATATCCAGGTGGGACTAGGTCTGATAGTCAGGTGGGACTAGGTCTGATAGTCAGGTGGGAGTAGGTCTAATAGGGTTGATAGTCAGGTGGGACTAGGTCTGATAGTCAGGTGGGACTAGGTCTAATAGGACAGATAGGCAGATGGGACTAGGTCTGATAGTCAGGTGGGACTATGTCTAATAGGTGTGATAGTCAGATGGGACTAGGTCTGATAGTGAGGTGGGACTAAGTCTAATAGTTCTGATAGTCAGATGGGACTAGGCCTGATAGTCAGGTGGGACTAGGTCTAATAGTCAGGTGGGACTAGGTCTGATGGTCAGATGGGACTAGGTCTGCCAGTCAGGTGGGACTAGGTCTGATAGTCAGGTGGGACTAGGTCTAACAGTTCTGATAGATGGGACTAGGTCTGATAGTCAGGTGGGACTAGGTCTGATAGTCAGGTGAGACTAGGTCTAATAGGTCTGATAGTCAGATGGGACTAGGTGTGATAGTCAGGTGAGACTAGGTCTGATAGTCAATTGGGACTAGGTCTGATTGTCAGGTGGGACAAGGTCTGATAGTGAGATGGGACTAGGTCTGCCAGTCAGGTGGGACTAGGTCTGATAGTCAGGTGGGACTGGGTCTAACAGTTCTGATAGATGAAACTAGGTCTGATAGTCAGGTGGGACTAGGTCTGATAGTCAGGTGATACTACGTCTAGTAGTCAGATGGGACTAGGTCTGATAGTCAGATGGGACTAGGTCTGATTGTCGTGTGGCACTAGGTCTAATAGGTCTGATAGTCAGATGGGACTAGGTATGATAGGCGGGACTAGGTCTAATAGTCAGTTGGGACTAGGTCTGATAGTCAGGTGGAACTAGGTCTGATGGTCAGGTGGGACTAGGTCTGATAGTCAGGTGGAACTAGGTCTAAAAGGTCTGATAGTCAGATGGGACTAGGTCTGATAGTCAGGTGGAACTAGGTTTGATAGGTGGGACTAGGTCTGATAGTCAGGTGGGACTAGGTCTAATAGTCAGGTGGGACTAGGTATGATAGTCAGGTGGAACTTGGTCTAATAGGTCTGATAGTGAGATGAGACTAGGTCTGATAGTCAGGCGGGACTAGGTCTGATAGTCAGGCGGGACTAGGTCTGATAGTCAGGAGGGACTAGGTCTAATAGTCATGTGGGACTACGTCTGATGGTCAGGTGGAACTAGGTCTGTTAGTCAGGTGGGACTAGGTCTAATAGGTCTGATACTGAGATGAGACTAGGTCTGATAGTCAGGTAGAACTAGGTCTGGTAGTCAGGTTGGACTACATCTGAAGGTCAGGTGGGACTAGGTCTGTCAGTCAGATGGGACAAGGTCTGATAGTCAGGTGGGACTAGGTCTGTTGGTCAGGTGGGACTAGGTGTGATATTTAGGTGGGACTAGGTCTAATGGTCAGGTGGGACTAGGTCTGATAGTCAGGTGGGACTAGGTCTGATGGTCTGGTGGGACCAAGTCTGATACTCAGGTGGGACTAGGTCTGATAGTCAGGTGGGACTAGGTCTGATGTTCAGGGGGGACTAGGTGTGATATCCAGGTGGGACTAGATCTGATGGTCAGGTGGGACTAGGTCTGATAGGTAGAACTAGGTCTAATAGGGCTGATAGTCAGGTGGGACTACATCTTATACTCAGGTGGGACTAGTTCTAATAGGTCAGATAGGCAGATGGGACTAGGTCTGATAGTCAGGTGGGACTATGTCTAATAGGTCTGATAGTCAGATGCGAATAGATCTGATAGTCAGGTGGGACTTGGTCTAATAGTCAGGTGGAACTAGGTCTGATAGTCAGATGGGACTAGCTCTGATAGTCGGATGGGACTAGGTCTAATAGGTCTGATAGTCAGATGAGAGTTGTTCTGATAGTCAGGTGGGACTAGGTCTGAAAGTCAGGTGGGACTAGGTCTGATTGGCAGGTGGGACAAGGTCTGATAGTCAGGTGGGACTCGGTCTGATAGTCAGGTGGGACAAGGTCTGATGGTCAGATGGGACTATGTCTGCCAGTCTGATGGGACTAGGTCTGATAGTCAGGTGGGACTAGGACTAATAGTTCTGATAGTCAGATGGGACTAGGTCTGATAGTCAGGTGGGACTAGGTCTAATAGTCAGGTGGGACTAGATCTGATGGTCAGGTGGGACTAGGTCTGATAGTCAGGAGGGACTAGGTCTAAAAGGTCTGATAGTTAGATGGGACTAGGTCTGATAGTCAGGTGGGACTAGGTCTGACAGTTGGGACTAGGTCTGATAGGTGGGACTAGATCTAATAGTCAGGTGGGAATTAGGTCTAATAGTCAGATGGAACTGGGTCTGATAGTCAGGTGGGACTAGGTCTGATAGGTGGGACTAGGTCTGATAGTCAGGTGTGACTAGGTCTGATAGTCAGGTGGGACTAGGTCTAAAAGGTCTGATAGTCAGATGGGACTAGGTCTGATAGTCAGGTGGGACTAGGTCTGACAGGTGGGACTAGGTCTGATAGGTGTGACTAGGTCTAATAATCAGGTGGGAACTAGGTCTAATAGTCAGATGGGACTAGGTCTGATAGTCAGGTGGGGCTAGGTCTGATAGGTGGGACTAGGTCTGATAGTCAGGTGGGACTAGGTCTAATAGTCAGGTGGAACTAGGTCTGGTAGTCTGGTGGGACTAGGTCTAATAGGTCTGATAGTCAGAAGGGACTAGGTCTGATAGTCCAGTGGGACTAGGTCTAATAGGTCTGATATTGAGATGAGACTAGGTCTGATAGTCAGGCGGGACTAGATCTGATAGTCAGGCTGGACTAGGTCTAATAGTCACGTGGGTCTAAGTCTGATAGTCAGTTGGGACTATGTCTGATGGTCAGGTGGGACTAGGTCTGTTAGTCAGGTGGGACTAGGTGTGATGGTCAGGTCGGACTAGGTGTGATATTCAGGTGGGACTAGGTCTGATGGTCGGGTGGGACTAGTTCTGATAGTCAGGTGGGACTAGGTCTGATAGTCAGGTGGGAGTAGGTCTGATGGTCAGGTGGGACTAAGTCTGATACTCAGGTTGGACTAGGTCTGGTAGTCAGGTATGACTAGGTCTAATAGTCAGGTGGGACGAGGTCTGATAGTCAGGTGGGACTAGGTCTAATGGTCAGGTGAGACTTGGTCTGATGGTCAGGTGGGAATTGGTCTAATAGTCAGGTGGGACTAGGTCTGATAGGTGGAAATAGTTCTGATGGTCTGGTGGGACTATGCTTGATAGCCATGTGGGACTAGGTCTGATAGTCAGCTGGGACTAGGTCTGATGGTCAGGTGGGACTAGGTCTGATAGTCAGGTGGGACTAGGTCTAATAGGTCTGATAGTCAGGTGGGACTAGGTCTGTTAGTGAGGTGGGACTAGGTCTAATATTCAAGTGGGACTAGGTCTAATAGGTCTGATAGTCAGATGGGACTAGGTCTGATAGTCAGGTGGGACTAGGTCTAATAGGTCTGATAGTCAGATGGGACTAGGTCTGATAGTCAGGTGGGGCTAGGTCAAATAGGTCTGATAGTCAGATGGGACTTGTTCTGATAGTCGGGTGGCACTAGGTCTAATAGGTCTGATAGAAGGGACTAGGTCTGATAGTCAGGTGGGACTAGGTCTAATAGTCAGGTAGGACTACGTATGATAGTTAGGTAGGACTAGGTCTGATAGGCTGGACTAGGTCTAACAGGTCAGATAGTGAGATGGGACTAGGTTTGCTAGTCAGGTGGGACTAGGTCTAATAGGTCTGATAGTCAGATATTTGTGGTTCATGCTTACTCCATAACTGTCAGAATTTCAAGCGACATTTTTTTTGGGTCATACGACTTTTTTGGACTATTATACATAACTTCTGATGAACATTTTTGAGTACAGGTTTTGATGTGCATAACAGTTTGTTGTTATTAGCTGATTTTTATGCCACAGTCATTTTTTAAGTCAACACATAACAGCCAACAATACTATTAATGTGTTTTTGTTATAGCACCAACAGGGTTTAGATGTTTATTGAATGTTTCTTTCTATTAGAAAGTATACTAGTATTGAATTTGGTATAAGGTTTGACTATATAATTCACAGCACGTATAGTTATTTACGTAAGCATTGGTTACGCAGGGTATGTTGTATACAGGATTCAATCACAATTATTACTAGTTCTCTCTTATACATACATATATTAGACTTCTTATAGAAGTTTAGGTAATGATGGAATTATGTCTTGTTTATGATATTATGTGTTTTTGTATAAACACATGGTTTATGAGGAATTATCATTAGGAATGATGTTGGGGTTTTTCGAATCACCACAGACATTATTAATATCTTGATTTGAATTCATTGTATGTGTGTACTTTTGGTTGTCCCCTAGGCTGATTTCTCTACAACCGTTTACCACAATAACAAGGATATATTGATACATAACATCATATTTTCTTTGGGGGGCATATGATGCATGATTATAGAAATGTACATTTTATGTCTTGGAATATATAGCAGAGACGAAGGTCGACTATCATTATAACAACATTAATAACATTTCCAAGGAGCCCAAAAAATATATTTTTTTCTTTGAAATATGGCAATTATAAATGGTGACGATTTTTCACTAAGGATCATTTGATTTTGGAGTGGAGTTATTTCCACAGAATAGTTGAAACGAAGGTCGACTATTTCACATATCAGGTATACTATATGTAACTATATTCAAGCACTTTTGGCTTACTTTTTTTGTCCAATTTTATGCTTTCACCTATGCCAACATTGTCAGAAAATATATTTTGTCAAGAGCATAAGTTTCTGTTTGACTATTGTCTAACATTTACTTGGATATTGTGTTGTGATGCCTTCTTGGGGACACTTTTAGTATATCACTACATTATTGTTGAATAGAGTTTGAATTTAATTTGTTATAAGTACTATTAGATTTAGATATATGTGATGAGTTTGGTAGCCCTATGACCATACTAATGTTTTTTAAATATAATTAGCTCAATATAGAGTGAGTTTAATCAATCATTAATAGAATGACTGCAGTCATGGATTTAGTTGACATTTTACAGGGGCTTTCGGCCGATAAAGATAATTTAGAAGTTTTTGGTTTGAACAATAATACAGGACATAATTCCAACATTCAACTTATGGAGGGTCAACAAAAATGTGGTACAATTTTTTCTAAACTAAATAGACATATGAAGAGCCTACGTTCAAATGTGTGGCATTTGAAAATTTTTAAGGCTTACAAGATCAAAGACATTACACCTAGGGGATTGAGGGTTCGTTTACAACCCCTAGTGGCCAATATAGATAGTGAACTATCCAGAGAATGGGCAGAGGCTCAACATCAGTCTTCGATGCATTTTGTTGACTGTTTATCTAGATATTATGACAGAATTATACAAAGTCAATTATTAGAGATTCAAACCTTGTGTGGTGAGGTTGAGCAATTTACTAAATAGGGCTTTTACCAACAACATATTTCTGATCTTGCAAAGGATCTAGCTCTATTGGAACAACAACTAATGAAACGCAAAATCCATAAATTCAATAGGGATCTTTTGGACTATGAGAAGGGTAAACCCTTTGTTAGCCACAAGACAGTTAGATTTAATGATTACACAAGCACTCATAATACTAACAGGAAATGACCCAGGTCCATTTTAAGACATAAAAAGGTGACATCTGATGCCACTTCTGAGGAAGACACTTCCTCGGCCACTGACGGTGAGGTTCCCTCACGCCAGGTGTCCCCAGCTGCCAAAAGGAAACAACCACCCCCTTTAGATCTAAGGGTAGGAGGAGGGGGGGCAGAAAGCACAGATCTAAATTTGGGAACACCAACCTTACAATGTCTGTTGCAACAGATGGTCAAATAAATGACAATATTTTTAACATCTCTTCTTTTGAGCGTTCTCCTGCACATATAAGAGTACTAAATAAAGGATTGAATTTTGTTCCCACTGCACCAGTTTCTGAGAATCATTTATTACAGGATGTAAATGATTTTTGTAGATTACTTAACCTCAAGCTATTTTTTGCAGACTCAGATACCACTCAAAGATCAACTGAGTTTAGATTTGGCAAATCCACATTTATTCCACCTACGAATAAACATGTCTCGATATTCAGAGATTGTGTAATGAAGGATTTGCATACTTCCACTTTGTACGAATCTACATCCAATAATCTTACTATAGCTGAAAGGAAAGCTTTGTCTGAACTTAAGGACAATCATGATATAGTCATCACGATGGCAAACAAAGGGGGTGCCATTGTAGTTATGGACCACACAACATATATAGAGGAAGCCTTACTCCAATTATCAGATTCCAGATTTTATATGGAAATGGGTATTGATCCAACTCCCATTTTCAAAGGGGAAATAGATTCTTTTCTAGATTTGGCAGTAGAACAAGGCATTATAAGTGAACAGGTAGCTAAGCAACTTAAGGTGGATGAACTAACCTCACAATACTTATATTTGCTACCTAAAATACATAAGGATCCCCTTCACTCCCCTGGTAGACCGATTGGGTCGGGTAGAGGGTCTTTAACGGAGCCTTTGTCAGCTTTTCTTACACACTATTTACAACCACTACTGAAACACATTACATCTCATATTAAAGATACCACGGAGTTTCTTAACATCATCAAAGATTCCCAACTGGAAGATAATTGGTGGCTTTGTACATTGGATGTGGCATCCCTCTATACCAGCATTCCTCATGATGTGGTGATTCGTGCTGTCTCATATTGGCTATACAAATCAGACATATAATCCACAGGCTTTAATAACTTTTTGATTAAATTGACAGAAATTGTGTTACGTAAGAACATCTTCTATTTTAAAGGGAAAGCATATTGGCAAATCAAGGGCATGGCTATGGGTGCATCATTTGCACCCATATATGCAGATCTCTTTATGGGATATTATGAAGCAACATTCATATATGATGATCAGCATAACACACATATTCAGGATCTGGATATCTGGCGCAGATATCTAGATGACTGTTGGATGGTGTGGTGTGGAGAATTGGATCAGTTGTTGGAGTTTGTAACATATTTGAACAATAACTCTCTTGGCATCAAATTTACTGTCATCATCGAGTATGATAAGATCATCTTTCTAGACGTAATAGTCACCAGACTTTCAGACAACACTCTAGCCACTTCGGTTCATCGTAAATTTCCCAAATATAATACACTATTACATGCTCAGAGTTCCCATCCACCCCACATCATCCGTAACATCCCCAAATCTCAGTTTATGCGGATTAGACGCATCTGCTCTACTGAACAAGAATATGTTAACTGTAGTCTAGATTTGTCACAAAGATTTATTAACCGTGGTTATGATCAACACAACCTTTCTGATATTATGGATGAAACCAACAGGTTGACACGTACAGGATTATTAGAATATAAATCAAAAAATAGGGTATCTTCTGCACCGGTTTCTGATCAAACATTGAGGTTAGTAACTACTTATGGGACCAACTCTAACAGGTTTAGAGATATTATTAATCAACATTGGGACATCCTGTCAGCACATGATTTTTTGAATAACATTTTACCCAAACAATGTTCATTTTCCTATCGCAGAGGACGGAATATTAATTCATACCTTACCCACTACAAGAAATATATTCCCAACATTTCAAATCAAACAACTTTATTTGGGGACATACTAGTGGGCTGTTTCCCATGTGGCCATTGTACTGCTTGTCAACATATATCCATATCAATTGAGTTTACTAGTAAGAACACTTCTCAAGTGTTCAATATTAGAATTTTTGCAAACTGCAGCTCAGACTGGGTGGTCTATTTAGCAACGTGTTCTTGTTCCGCCTTTTATATTGGCCAGACTTCCAGGCCTGTAAAATTCAGAATAGGGGAGCATATGAGTGCTATTAGGAATAAACGTCTAACTAATGCATTATATTAACACGTTATTGATCACCCATCTGCGGTATTTAAATTTGTCATCATTGATAGGATAACATTACATAGAAATTTAAAATCAGGTTGGCACAGAAAACTCAACCACATGGAGAACATGTGGATTATCAAATTGGGTGGCCTGTTTAGGCCTGGGTTAAATGAATCAGATTAACACAATACATAGTTAATTTTATTTTTTTATTATTATTTTTATTTTTACTTTTTACTTTTGTATCTTGGAAGTGAGAAACTATAATACATCTAGCATTACACATCATGTATACTTATAACTATTTAGCAAGTTACACTTGCATTTTTATTTTCTATAGATATCTTTACATATCATTTTGATATAATAGTTATTATATAATTTAACATAGTGGATGTTAGGGTTCACATTATGAATATTTTACATATAGCAGTTACTTTATATAATGCATCTGATAGATGTTATTTTATTATACTATGTATTTGGGGATATGGTGTGTATGTCCCTTTAAGTGTTTGACTATATATACACAGGTGGATATGGCGGAGACTTGTTTCTATTAAAAAATTTTTGTAGCATTGATAAAGGCTAATTTCAGCCAAAACCGGTTTGCAAATATTGTGCAATCCTCTACGTGCTGGTCCAATTTTGTTGCTCTGATATTCAGATGGGACTAGGTCTGAAAGTCAAGTGGGAATAGGTCTAATAGTCAGGTGGGACTACGTTTGATAGTCAGGTGGGACTAGGTTTGATGGTCAGGTGGGACGAGGCCTGATAGTCAAGTGGGACTAAGTCTGATGGTCAGGTTGGACTAGGTCTGACGGTGAAGTGAGACTAGCTCTGATAGCCAGGTGGGGCTAGGTCTGATAGTTAGGTGGGACTAGGTCTGGTGGTCAGGCGGGACAAGGTCTGATAGTCAGGTGGGGCTAGGTCTGATGGTCAGGAGGGACTTGGTCTGATAGTCTGATGGGACTAGGTCTGATGGTCAGGTGGGACTAGGTCTGATAGTCAGATGGGACTAGGTCTGATGGTCAGGTGGGACTAGGTCTGATAGTCAGGTGGGACTAGGTCTGGTAGTCAGGTGGGATTGGCTTCTATTGGAGTACAGTGAGGATCATCCAGACACACTACAATTAATGTGGAATCAGACTTATCATTGCCCTGCACTGGACTGTTCCCAACCATAGCAACACCTAAAAATGCTGGTTGAGCTTCCAAGTTACGGAAGTAGGATTACAGTTGGAATATAAATATAGGAGTGTATTTCTCTTTAAGGGCAAGCTTATCTTGGATGCACATTGCTTTTAAGGGTCTTTAACATTATATTGTATTTAATGTCTGTTGATGGAGGTAATACATTCGTCTATGTAGAATACTTTCAGCCACTGACTGAGCAGATAATGTTTAAGTACAATACTGACACATAATACGTCCAAATAATAATTGTAGGCAGCATTAATGCAGGTCCTTAAATGAACAATAATGAAATCAGCTTGTGTGTAGTTCAGAATATGATAGGCTTTAAAATTCAACTGTATTATTTGGAATGTGGAGACTGTGTCACTGGAGATACTTAAATAAAAAAATACTGTGGATAACTTAGACAAAAAGCAAACAAAATAGAAGTCAAAAGTTAGCAACACACTTTAACAGAGAACACTTTCTGGCAGAAGGAATATACCTAGGATGCCATCTGACAGGAACATACTTCTCAACCTGCAGACTTTAAAAATAGGTACAAGGCCTTGAAAACTAGGTACCTCCAGCCAAACATCTGGCTGTCTAATTAACATAAAATCTGAATAACAAATAGCAAATAACTCTTCCTGCTTCCTGTAGGAGTATGGGATACTACTCAGAATCATGTTTAAAAACAGAGTGACGAAAATGATAGAAAAAGCAAGCAGTTTATCAGAAACAGTGTAAATTCTATACACTTTACTGAAATGTATTGCAAAATTGTACCACACAAGGTATATGTGTCCTCTTTCTTTAAGTTATTGGTGTCAGTAGTATCTTGGTCGTGTATCATGTTTTTTCTCTGTACAACTTCAAAAATCAGATATGTTGAGGGAAGTCCAAAAAAATATGTGTGAAGGGGTAAATCAAACCTGAAAATAGGACCATACCTCCAAAACTAGGTACATCATATGCAGGTTAAATCATGCCTGAAAATAGGTATCCTGCAAAATGGAGACAGTTGAAGGTCTGGATGGGTGGGTGAGAAAAGGATTTTCATTCAGTTTCAACAAATGCTCAATGTACCACTCAGAAATTACACATAAAGCAAAGACTTTGCCCACTGAGATTTCTAATGCATGCAAACATCCATCCAGAATTTTTTGGATGGCTGACTAACTACACTGTCCAACCCATCTTGTCAGGAAATGATTTTTTTTTAAGGCAAAATGTGAGGAAGTTGCACTATTCTTCATGGTTAAGATTGTACAGATTAAACTTCATTGTCCCCTAGATGCTTCTAGTTAATTAGATAATGATCTTGCCATGCTATTGCCATGGTGTTTCCTGAGTGATTGTGGTCTAAGTTTTCTGATGGTGACTTTTGCTAGACCATGTGTGTCATTTCACCTATTCATGTATGCTTCCCAGTGCCGGATCCTAACACTAACAAAGCCAATTACATTCTTCATGGAATCTGTAGATCACATTATTTTTCAGGGGGTGTATTCAACATCAAGTATGGTAGAGGCACTAACGATATAACATATTAACAAACTCCTTCATGTGGTCCATGGTTTGATTCCCTCAATCTCTATTTGGTTGTTATTTTTCTCTAAGTGACTTAATGAAACAGTCCTCCTGGGCCAAGTCTGAAAGAGTTCCATATGGACCAGTGCTCTAATCCAGCTAATATATGCAAACAAAATAATTTTCTAGCTTTTCTTAAACAGCCATAAATAACATTCATCCTCAAGAAAGCATTACTTTATACATATGATCCAGGGCACTAGTATCTGATCTATAATCCTACTTTTATTGGCAAGGTTATAGATTAAATAATTTCCATTCATTTGTGTGTATATGTAACACTACATGAACCTTTAGACATTTGCCAGCCCTTATTTAGATGTAGATATAGCGTTGAGGCCAGTCCCTTTGTAGATATAGCATCGAGGCCTGTCCTTTAAAGGTTGTTAGTGATCTCTTTGAAGAGAGAGAGAAGATCAACTGTAACATTCCACTAGGTCCTCTGAGATCTCTCAGCTGATTGATGATGGATACATTGTAATATCTGAGTGAATGCCCATACATCTATAATGCTCTTTCTTCCATGGTTCTTAAGTGGTTTACCTCTTACGTTTCTTGGTGCTCCCAGTGTATAATTGCAGGTTTAAATTCCACACATTAAGCTGTAGAAGGCCCACAAGGCTCAGTCTTGCCTTCTTTAGTTTCTATGGCTTACATTGTTCCATTTACAGAAGTCATTCATAGGGAGAGATTACAGTATTATTCTTCTGCTGGGGATATTTAGCATCCTCTCTTCTTCAGGAACACAAAGATGAGGACCACCACGATTATGCAGCCAAACACAAAATCTTCTTTATTTGTTACAGGACAGGAGACTTCTTCAGATCTATTTTCTTCTGAGAGACATATACCTCCAGTCTTATCATCCTTGAGGACTGATTAGATTCCATCATAAGATGCATGAAGTAGAACTCACTAAAGAGCAAGTCAGTTAAAGTGTAAGTTGTGACAATGGCAGTTTTAACACCAGTGGTTTAGTACCTCCCTTCCTTAATTTAATATTATAAGAATAGGTTATAGTTTCTGACAGGGGGTGCAAGATCTGAGATTGTTACTAGTCAACATACGGTCATTTAAGTTCAGGCAATGGTTACTCACATATTTGCACATACACCTTAAAAATATTTCCCAGATGAAGCACCTGTTGCTACTATATGAGGTTAATAAAGTAATTTAATGGTCCCTGTCAGTCTTGATTACTGCAATGACATCTATCTCGGGTTTCATAATGGTCACTTTGACCATGTTCATAGTGTGTGGAATTCTACAGCTCGGTTGCTGGCCATGATGTTTCACTCTGACCAAATCACGCTGTACTCCAGGATCTGCTGAGTAACCTGTACTATGACTGCTGTGTGACCTTGAATAATTCACTTAACCAGACAGTGCTTTGGGCAGCTGGGAAATTGGGTTAGGTTCCCCAGTGGTCTCACGGACCACGAACCTAGTAACAACCTATGAAGCTATCTTACCTGGAAGTACAAGTATTTTCTAGGAAAACTACCTATTTACGAAGTTTTACTTTAGTATTATTTAAGAGTCTAAGTGTAATCATTTCTTTATTGTTTAAACTACTTTGTATTCCATTGTTTTAAAGTCTACATGGCTTGGGTTCAAGCACTTTGGTAATATGCAAGTGTAATGTAAAATTGTGAGCAGGATGGATAAGGAGAGTGCCAGCGTACCTGATAAAATGTAGTGCAGTATACTTTGAAATACCATTAGGCTGCTGTACTGGTACAGTGTTGCATCCTTTATGATACATCTGGTTGCTGTGATACCAGAGCACCCACATGTACTATGAAAAGTGCTGTGATACTACAGTGTTGTATCTTTCACAGTACATGAGCGGTTCTATGATACTACAGTGCTTTATTGTTCACAGCTTATGAGGGGTTCTAGGACACTACAGTGATGTATCCTTCAAAGCACTTGAAGGGTTCTATCAAAACATGGTGTTGTACCCTTCACAGTACATCAGGAGTTCTATGATATTATGGTGCTGTCGCTTTCACAGTACATGAGAGGTTCTATGTTACTGTGTTGCTGTATCCTTTATAGTACATGAAGGTTTCTATGAAAGTACAGTGCTGTATCCTTTGCAGTACGAGGGGTTCTATGATACTACATACTTTATCCTTCACAGTATATGAGGGGGGTTCTATGACACTACAGTGATGTATCCTTCAAAGTACTTGAGGGGTTCTATCATACCATGATGTTGCACCATTCACAGTACATCAGGGGTTCTATGATATTACAGTGATATCGCCTTCACAGTATATGAGGGCTTCCATGAAGCTACAGTGCTGTATCTTTTGCAGTACATGAGGGGTTCTATGATACTACATGCTTTATCATTCACAGTATATGAGGGGTTCTATGATATGATGTATGCTTCACAGTACATAAGAGATTCTATGATACGATGGTGGTGTATCCTACACAGTGCATGAGGGGTTATATGATACTATAGGTCTGTATCCTTCACAGTACATGAAAGGTTCTATGGAGGATGTGTTGATGGAGACTGTCATATTCATGAAGCCTGACTATGATCCAAACATTACATTTTCCATCAATAGACCCATTTCCCCGAGGAGTCTGCTGGGGGGGGGGGGGCAGGGACTAAGCAGCACTTCACCAGCTCACCATCCAAGGTGGAGAAGAAGAATGAATCTTGCCTTCAGGACAGCAGACCAAGGGTGTCAATCAGGGACTCCAGTCCTGTGTTAAAAATGTTGGCACTGCAATGACGGATGGATGGAACATGTAATGTTTGGATCATAGTCAGGTCTCCACGAATACCACAGGCTTCCATCTACACCACAGAGGGCTTCTATATAAACATTTTTGAATGCTGGGCAGGGCAAAGGACTGGGATATGATGGTCTTATACAAAAAATAAATACAAATAAAAAAAAAAGTCCCACTGCATTCCCAAAGGTGCAATATTGAGTCACCATGATAATTCCTCTGCCCAGCACTCAAATATTCCGCCAAGAAGTTGCCTGTCTGTGAAGCCCTGGTCTGGGGGTCAACATGTAGGATGCTGGTTGCCAAAGACTGAGAAGGAGCTACATGACATTAGATGGCTGAGAGAGTGAAGAGAATCAAAACATTGAGCTGTAGTAAAGCAGTCAAGTTATCTGTTTAATATACACACACATACATATATACACAAGAACATGTGTATGCAGATATGCAATTATGTTAATGGCAATATCACCACAAACGATAGCTACATGCTCAGATATTAAAAAGGTAATGGCTATGCAGACCCTACTACAGAAAGTTTCAAGGAAAGTAAATGGAGTTTGTCATGAAATAAGTCTTGAAGCAAAATTATACAATATTAGTGGATCTTTCAGTGCCATTGTTAAAGAACCAACAGCAGGCATGTCCCATCATTATTAGGGCTGGCCAATTCATGCATTATAACCTGCTGCATGTTTCTGAGAAGTGAGAAGGAAATGGAACACCTGCAGAAATGCACAGGTAATTGTTTCCAATAAAATAGTCACCTGTTTTGCAAACATTTTATAGATAATTAATCATGACAACATTCATACATAAGGCTGCTTTGAGGGGGTAGGTACAATAAGGTGTTATCATCTCCAGTGATAAGAAGGGAGGGGAGGAAAGCCAGCAGCATGCTACAGTATACCAATCTCATCTGAGCTATTTCATTTTTAAATGGAAAAATGTAAAGCACCACTTGCATAGAAGATAAAAGGACACTACAGCTATGTTCTGTAGGTAATCAAGGCTTCCTACTAGCTTGCCCATTTCGATTAACTAAACCTGATTCATGCTGCAAAGCATCACTGGGAACAAGCTCAAAATGCTGTCCTTTACAAATCTTGGTGCATTCAATTTCTGCAGCACTGACTGAAATGTGCAAGCAGGAGCAATACCTGGAAGACTGATGCTTCTGTGTATGCAACATTCAGTACCAAAATGAATGGAGAAATAAAATGATAACAGGGACAAAAAGAGGGTTAAAGCAACATTCAGTACCAAAATGAATGGAGAAATAAAATGATAACAGGGACAACAAGAGGGTCAAAGCAACATTCAGTACCAAAATTAATGGATAAATAAAATGATAACAGGGACAACAAGAGGGTTAAAGCAACATTCAGTACCAAAATGAATGGAGAAATAAAATGATAACAGGGACAAAAAGAGGGTTAAAGCAACATTCAGTACCAAAATGAATGGAGAAATAAAATGATAACAGGGACAACAAGAGGGTTAAAGCAACATTCAGTACCAAAATGAATGGAGAAATAAAATGATAACAGGGACAACAAGAGGGTTAAAGCAACATTCAGTACCAAAATTAATGGAGAAATAAAATGATAACAGGGACAACAAGAGGGTTAAAGCAACATTCAGTACCAAAATGAATGGAGAAATAAAATGATAAGAGGAAAACAAGAGGGTTAAAGCAACATTCAGTACCAAAATGAATGGAGAAATAAAATGATAACAGGGACAACAAGAGGGTTAAAGCAACATTCAGTACCAAAATGAATGGAGAAATAAAATGATAACAGGGACAACAAGAGGGTTAAAGCAACATTCAGTACCAAAATGAATGGAGAAATAAAATGATAACAGGGACAACAAGAGGGTTAAAGCAACATTCAGTACCAAAATGTAGAGAGAAATAAAATGATAAGAGGAAAACAAGAAGGCTAAGTAGAAAGTAGGGTAGAAAAAATTAAGCAGAATGGAAGAGAGTGGGAGAAGTAAAGGAAGAAAGGAAAACAAAATGAATCCTGAAAGAAAGAGGATGGAAGAAACCCAGTATTAACCTGTGAAACATTAACAGATTTTCTTACACTTCTAATCAGTTAGGTATAACATTGCATACTGGTCAAGCAGCCATGAATAGCCAGTGTACTGTGCTAGAGAAGGGTTTGTGGGTCATTGGCTACAAATAGAAAGCTCATGCAGTCATTAGCCATATCTGTATTGCACAATAAATACATGCACAGAGATACATGGCAGTCTGAACAACAATCAGTACAGTGCCTAGTAGAACACAGCTTAATAAGTGGATTTGTTAAGAATAATTTTTGCATTACCTAGATGCACACGTCTTAGTTAAAAACGTTTTTTTTTTTACTTTTAAATTGTAGCGAACTCTTTGCTACAAAGTAGCAAGGAGTTGCTACAGTTTAGACCATGCACAGAGTTCTGCAGCACTGAGATTTTACCACAAATGCAATACCAACTTTTAAAAGCCAGTATTGATTGAGGAGAGATTGAGATAGGCTGATCACACCCTTCTGAAAACTTTGCGACCAGGCCAGTTGCCCCTCTTGCCGGAGCCCTGCTATGCTGCACACAGACACACACACACACACACACACACACACACACACACACACACACACACACACACACACACACACACACACACACACACACACACACACACACACACACACACATCTGTTTAGTTTTATGTTGCAGTTTGAAAAGTTTATGTACAATCCCTTTACAGTTTATAAAATGAAGTAAGTGACTCTATATTTTAATCTTCATACATAATTAACACTTATCAGGGATCTGCTCATGTACCATACCGTACCAATAAACTTAAATATTTCTGTGACAAAATCCAATATTTTAATAGAAAATAACTGATAGATGTGTAAAATACAAATTCCAGTACCTTTTCTTAATAAAATAATAAATAAATAATAAAATTTAGATTGTTTTCCTCTTCCAAATGCCCCATTTTAGCATCCATATATATTCATGTCATAAAATAATGGCAGTTAGCATTACTGTTCACGACACTTGGTTATTCAATGCTTTCAAATTGTGGTGCTTCCTGTGTGGAGTCTGCATGCACTGCCTGTGTCCACATGAGTTTTTACTCTGTGCCCCATTTTCCTTCAACACCCCAAGCACACAAATAAAGTAAATTACTGATCCTCCATATTACGTAAAAAGAAAATGGTGTTTGTGCTTATGTGTGATCTAGGATAGACTACCATATTATCCAGGATTATTCTCTGCTCTGTTTCCTAAGAGGGTCACGATAAGCACCAGCACTACAGGAGCAAAGATTCAAGCTATAGATGGTGCTGGAGAATGAGGGAATGAATGAAAGATCATGACATCTGGAAAGAACACTGGTGCTGCAGTTTGCATTGTTGCTTCACAGCAAGAGGTTCTCTGGTTCGATTTTCAGCTAAGGTGCCCTATGTGTGGAGTCTGCATGTCCTTCCTGCATTCATGTGGGTTTCCTCCAGGTGTTCCAATTTCCTCCCAAACTAAAAAGACATGCATCTGGAGAATTTCTCACCAGGCCTCCTCTGAAAATTGGCTCATTCCAAGTCGGACTTTCCAGATAAAAAAATGTTAAATAAAATAAGTATGTTTTTTTATAAATACAATGTGGTAAGATTAGGTAGCCAAAATGGAATAAGGTGGGAGGAAGGAGTAAAATGAGAAATGAGTGTTTTATCAAAAGAGACAGATATTTTTTATTATATCGTCATCTTATAGAAAATGTATAACTAAAAATATTCATAGCACATTCCACCAGCAGGCCAAATGGCTGAAACAACATCCACTGAAAAGTACAACACAGCATTTCATACTCAAACCCTGGCAACAATTATGTTTACTGAAATCTGATTCACTGACACTGATTTTGTCAATACCTACAGGACTGAAAATACCACCTCTCATGTTAAGAGATAGGAAATTTGATGTGTGTTAAGAAAGACACTTTCTAAAAAATAATAATACATAATGAGGACCCGTTCTCTCATGTTAGAGTCAGTTTTTTTGTTTCATGGAAGTTACTGTAGGTGGACATTTCACTTCCCCTACCATGAAGTTTGGCTAATTATGTTTAGAGGTGCTGGAGGTAAATATCTTGTATGGGATGTGAGCAAGCCTTGCCCTGCCCCCCAAGAAAATATTTGTTCATATTTCACGAAACATTTATTTCCAAATGTGAATATTACAGATGTCAGCAAAATGAGTATTACTGGCAAAGTATTTTATTATGGATAGTCATGTAATCCAAATCCACCATGTGAAGTCTATACCTTCCCACCCCAATTAATCTAAAGCAACTCCAAGACTGCCACTGTCTCAGAAATAAGGACATTTTTTAATTTACTTTATTATTTATTTATTTGTAGTTTGTTAACCGGGAAAGTCCACTGGGCCAAGATGAGCCCTTTTTCAATGGTGGCTCTGGGAGAAAAGCTCCAAAATACACACATACAAAAATATTACCAATACATGCAAATATAATACAGTATATTACAAAACCAAACTCAGCAGTAGTTAATACATAATGTAATACAAATTAACAGAGGCATTAGATCATAAGGAACAATCAATTTGGATGCAGTAGTAGCAATGAGCAATGAACTATAACGTGAGAGTGGACTATGAGGAAAAGAAGAAGCATAGCATGTTGGGTGACAGGCAGATGCCTACACAGGTGTGGGTGTGAAAAGGGGGAGAGGATGAAGGGTGAGAAAACTAGAAGTAGATTAGGGAGAGATTACAGAAAGGATTGATGGACAAGAGAATGGGAGTGGGAGAAGGAGTAGTAGGTTGGAAGTTAGGAGGGGTGAGAATAGGAGCACTCCCATGTAGAAGAGAGATATGAATGTAGCAAGATCTTAAAAGAAAACTACCAAAGAAATACACAACTGTGAAATAGACTGGAAGACAAACAAACCTGGCAAAAACAAATCCGTTTTAATGAAGCACTTTTCGTTACAGTAAATACTGTAACTTCATCAGATACAAAGACAACTTTACGACATTCTTTTATAGTAACATACAAGTCATATGATTTCAGGCTCTAATCAGCTGAGCAATGATCAATGTTTACTCTAAATATTTCAGTAAGTATAACAAATACAACACATCAATACAAATATTCAACATATAAACCCCACATAAAAGGTACTTAAAAATATATACTTAGATACTATCCAAATAAGTATTTTAAAATAAATGTTTTAAATAGATGTTTTAAATACAACACTTGGGAAACAGTATATAATATGCTTTTTAAAAACGTATCTGTTTAAACTCTTTAATTTTAGTAAGCAGGCTATGTTACAAGCTTCATTTAAACTTGGAGTGTGAAATGCGTCAAGTACTAATTGCCAAAAAAGTTTGAGCTGTTCTAAATATAAGGAAGTAGGGCCAGCCCTCTTATCTAACTGCACTTGGTCAATTGCCCTAAATAAAAACGTGTCCTTCTGTTAGTTGACAATGTCTTGCTAAAGCATTTTCATTTTTTGTTTTTCTCTATTGCATAAAAATGCTCATAGATTCTATCTCTCAATCTACGTTCGGTCTTTCCAACGTAGAATGTTGCGCAAAGTTTACACTTTGCTATATATACCACCATTTTTGAATTACACGTTAGATTATAACGAAGGGTATATTTTTGTCATTAATTGAAAAATATCTTCCTACTATTATAAACTTGCACCATTTACACATACCACAGGTATACATGCCTGCTTTACTACTAACTATTCATTGGTTGTTGCATTCCAACATATTTTTTAAATTACAAACCCTTCTGAACACTATCTTTGGGGTTATACCCAATTTGTCTACTAGCCACTTGTCATGGCTAATTAATTCACAATTTTTGTATAAAATATTAGACACTATGGAACTATCCATATTGAATGTAGAAATAAAGCTACTTTTGAAATTAGGTTGAATGTTCAATCGTAAGTGTGTCGAGTTCTGTATCTCCAATTCCAATGTCACACTATCAGGTGACATATTCGAATCTAGTGGGGAAACATTACAGAGAATAAGTTTAATATTCCCATTATTCCTTTTCCATTGCACTTCATCAATTAAAGAATTGATCAGGGTGATAGGATATCCACGTCTTTGAAGCATATTACTTAAGCAAATACATTCATCCTTAAAATCTGATTCTAGAGACACCATTCTTGCTGCTCTAATAAGTTGTCCTTTAATTATTGATTGTTTCTGTCAGAATGGATGTGCGCTTGAAAAATGAAGGAAACATTACAGTAAGTTCTTTTCCTGTAAATTTTTGAATTAAACCTACAATGAATGACGTCCTTGACAAATTTAACATCTAAATAGTCAATACTGTCACAGCTAAAATTAGATGTAAATACCAAAAATTCAGTCGTACTATTCAAGTAGTTAACAAAACATTCTGCTTGTAAGGCATCCCCTTTATAAATGACAAAAATATCATCCAAAAAGCATGTATAGAAGATGATGCTCGCCATGTGGCTCGGTTGACTGAATACAAATTCTCTCTCCCAGTAAGCCAACACTAGGTTGGCTAAACTGGCACTACATGGCAAGCCCATTGCTGCACCCATCTTCTGGAGATAGAACTCTTGATCGAACAGAAAATAATTATTAGTTAAAAAATTATATCAAGAAGTTCCTCTATTAACCAAATTCCTGACTCGGGTGCACCTTTTGATTTTAATATAAGACTCACCCATTCAGTTCCCACCTGATGTGGAATTGAGGTATAAAGGTCCTTCACATCGATGGTTAAAAAGTTGTTGTCAATCTCAAAATTCAAACTGTTAATTTTATCTAGAAAAGACCAAGAATCTTTACATACTTGGTCTTCTGTTTTGAGATATTTTTGTAACATTTTGTCAACAACTTTTGCACTAGAGTACGTTATTGAATTTCTACCATCAATGAGGGGCTGCATAGGTGATTAAGAGCATCTTTGTGCACTTTAGGGATGCCGAACATAACTGGAATTTTTGTGAAAGGAACTGTAATAAAGTTGCATATGTGTATGTCAATTTTAGCTTCTATAAAGAGATCATTTAAATATCCCTTTATACAGTTTTAGGCAATGTTAAGCTCATTGAATGATACCTTTATATAAGTGTTACTTTCTAACAATGCCTTCATTCTTCGGTTATAATCAAAAACATCAAAAATAGCTAACCCACCTCCCTTATCGGGTTTGGTTATTCTAACATTCATAGATCTTAACTGTTCTAGTGCACTCATTTCATCATTGGACACATTATATTTAGCAGATTTACTCTGAGACAAATTACTATTGTAGAGTGGAATGTGTCTCAGATCCAATTCACATATACTTTCAAAAATGTTTCATTTGGGATGCAATGGTGGATTATACGTGCTTGGGATACAGAAACAACATCATTCATCTCAGCGTTACCAAACAAAATGGAAAGGTTAAGCTTCCTAACAAAACATTTCAAGTCCATCAATGTTTTGGCAATATTAATGTGTCTGCTAGAGACAAAAGTGTTGCCCTTAGCTAGTAGATCAACAATTGATGGGCTAATTCTTACAGAGGAATAATTAAAGATGTTAAAATCACCTAAACTGTTAGTCACAATGTCCAAATGACCATCAGACTCATTGATTAACAACTGCGTTTGTTGTTCCATTGTTTGTTCTAGTGTTTCTGAAAAACACGCCGTTTCAGTATAGCCCCCGTCAATTTGGTAATGCTGAGATGAATGATGTTGATTTCCATATCCCAAGCACATATAATCCACCATTGCATCCCACATTAAATATTTTTCAAAGTATATGTGAATTGGATCTGAGACACATTCCACTCTACAATAGTAATTTGTCTCAGAGTAAATCTACTAAATATAATGTGTCCAATGATGAAATGAGTGCGCTAGAACAGTTAAGATTTATGAATGTTAGAATAACCAAACCCGATAAGGGAGGTGGGTTAGCTATTTTTTATGTTTTTGATTATAACCGAAGAATGAAGGCATTGTTAGAAAGTCACGCTTATACAAAGGTGTCAATCAATGAGCTTAACATTGCCCAAAACCATATAAAGGGATATTTAAATGACCTATTTTTAAAAGCTAAAACTGGCATACACATATACAACTTTATTACAGTTCCTTTCCCAAAAATTCTAGTTATGTTCGGCATCCTCAAAGTGCAAAAAGATGCCCTTAATCCACCTATGCGGCCCCTCATCGATGGTAGAAATTCAATAACGTACCCTAGTGCAAAAGTTGTTGACAAAATGTTACAAAAATATCTCAAAACAGAAGACCAAGCATGTAAAGATTCTTGGTCTTTTCTAGATAAAATTAACAGTTTGAATTTTGAGACTGATAACAACTTTTTAACCATCAATGTGAAGGACTTTTATACCTCAGGTCCACATAAGGTGGGAACTGAGTGGGTGAGTCTTATATTAAAACCAAAAAGTGCACTCGAGTCAGAAATTCGGTTAATAGAGGAACTTCTTGATATAATTTTAACTAATAATTATTTTCTGTTCGATCAAAAGTTCTATCTCCAGAAGATGGGTGTGGCAATGGGCTTGCCATGTGGTGCCAGATTAGCTAATCTAGTGTTGGCTTACTGGGAGAGAGAATTTGTATTCAATCAACTGAGCCCCATGGCGAGCATCGTCTTCTATACGTGCTTTTTGGATGATATTTTTGTCATTTATAAACGGGATGCCTTACAAGCAGAATGTTTTGTTAACTACTTGAGTAGTACAACTGAATTTTGTTATTTACATTTAATTTTAGCTGTGACAGTATTGACTATTTAGATGTTAAATTAGTCAAGGATGTCATTCATTGTAGGTTTAATTCAAAAATTTACAGGAAAAGTACTTACTGTAATTCTTTCCTTCATTTTTCAAGCGCACATCCATTCTCACAGAAACGATCAATAATTAAAGGGCAACTTATTAGAGCAGCAAGAATGGTGTCTCTAGAATCAGATTTTAAGGATGAATGTATTTGCTTAAGTAATATGTTTCAAAGACGTGGGTATCCTATCACCCTGATCAATTCTTTACTTGATGAAGTGCAATGGAAAAGGAATAATGGGAATATTAAACCTATTCTCTATAATGTTTCCCCACTAGATTCGAATATGTCACCTGATAGTGTGACATTGGAATCGGAGATACAGAACTCGACACACTTACAATTGAACATTCAACCTAATTTCAGAAGTAGCTTTATTTCTACATTCAATATGTATAGTTCCATAATGTCTAATATTTTATATAAAAATTGGGAATTAATTAGCTGTGACAAGTGGCTAGTATTCAAATTGGGTGTAACCCCAAAGATAATGTTCAGAAGGGTTTGTAATTTAAAAAATATGTTGGAAAGCAACAACCAACGAAGAGTTAGTAGTAAAGCAGGCATGTATACCTGCGGTATGTGTAAATGGTGCAAGTTTATAATAGTAGGAAGATATTTTTCAATTAATGATAAAAAATACCCTTCATTACAATCTAATGTAATTCAAAAATGGTGGTATATATAGCAAAGTGTAAACTTTACGCAGCATTCTAAGATGAAAAGACCGAACGTAGATTGAGAGATAGAATCTATGAGCATTTTTATATAATAGAGAAAAACAAAAATGAAAATGCTTTAGCAAGACATTGTCAACTAACAGGAGGACACGTTTTTATTTAGGACCATTGACCAAGTATAATTAGATAGGAGGGGTGGCCCTACTTCCTTATATTTAGAACAGCTCGAACTTTTTTGGCAATTAGTACTTGACGCCTTTCACACTCCAGGTTTAAATGAAGCTTGTAACATAGCCTGTTTACTGAAATTAAAGAGTTTAAACAGATACGTTTTTAAAAAGCATATTATATACTGTTTCCTGTGCGTTGTATTTAAAACATCTATTTAAAACATTTAAAACATCTATTTTAAAACATTTATTTTTAAAATACTTCTTTGGATAGTATCTAAGTATATTTTTAAGTACCTTTTATGTGGGGTTTATATGTTGAATATTTGTATTGATGTGTTGCATTTGTTATACTTACTGAAATATTTAGAGTAAACATTGAACGTTGCTCAGCTGATTAGAGCCTGTGATTTTATGACTTGTATGTTACTATAAAAGAATGTCGTAAAGTTGTCTTAGTATCTGATGAAGTTACAGTATTTACTGTAAGGAAAAGTGCTTCATTAAAACAGATTTGTTTTTGCCGGGTTTGTTTGTCTTCCAGTCTATTTTACAGTTGTGAAGGTCTTAAAAGAGGAAAGATTTTGTGTTGTTCAGAGGTGGGATGGAAGTGAGTTCTATTTTCGTGCTAGGGAGAAAGATAAAAGAAGTTGCCCAGGGGTACATGATGGTTTGTAGACTTCAAGGAGGTTTTGATTATTGGATGTGAGGGTTCGATTGGGAAGATGCATGGTAAGGATGGAGGAGAGGGAAGGGCATTGGGATGGGTTAAAAATGAGTTTATGCGCAGTGGTTAGTTGGATGTAAGATAGGTAGTTAGGGAGTTCAAGCCAGTGCAGGGAGTAAAAGAAGCTGCAGTGGTGGAAGGTGGACATTGAGCTGGTAGCAAATTTGGAGATCTTATTGTAAGAGGATACCAGTTTAGCTTTGAGGGTGGCCTGGAGACTGGGGAGGAGGGGGGCTCCATACATGAGGGAGGGGAGGAGGTATGTGGCTTGGTTGCAGAAGTGAGGTAGTGATTGTGGCAATAAAGTATTCCAAATTTCTGGTGAGTTTTTTTGATGTTGGCTTGAAGGTGAATGTCAAATTTTAGTTGTTGATCAATAAGGACACATAGAAGCTTAGTTTAGGAGACTAATTCAATAGGAGTTTTATTTTGGCTTAGTACATAGAAAGAGTTTATGTCTATTTTGGTGTTTTTAGAAGGGGTAAAGATCATACATTTCATTTTGGATGCATTAAGAGCTACATGATTATTTAGCATCCATGTCTCAGTGCTGTCAAATGTAGCTTGTGTTATTTGGATGAGTTTTGAAAGGGATTCAGCAGAGCAGATAATGGTTGAGTCATCCGTGTATTGGACAAGTTTGATATTGGGGATGCAGTGATGGAAGTCATTAATGAAGATATTAAATAGAAGAGGGCCAAGGACAGAACCTTGGGGGATGCTGGTCAGGGTGTCAAGGTAGGAGGAGGTGCAGTTGCTCCATTTGACGGCCTGTTGTTGACCAGAGAGATAACTGGAGAACCAATTTAGGGAGGAAGAAGAGAGATTAAGATGACAGAACTTGGATAATAGTATGCTATGGGAAATAGTATCAAAGGCCTTAGATAGTTCTAAGAAAAGGGATGATATGATATGGCTAGAACCACAGGTACTGTTAATATTTTCAAAAAAGGAAAGTAGGGCTGTGGTGCTACTATGTCCTGTTCTGAATCCATGTTGTGTTGGGATTAACAGGTGGTTATCTAAAAGGCGGGGTAAAAGCTGAAGGTGGATACATTTTTCAAGAATTTTAGAGATAGGGGAGAGAACTGCTATGGGGCGGAAGTTAGAGATTTCAGTGTTATTGCCTCCTTTGTGTAGGGGAATAATAAAGATTTTTTTCCAGAGGAGGGGAATATAGGATTCATCCGGGAACATAGGATTCTTGGATGAAATGATTGATTAGTATGCAGATGGGGAGAGCTATTCCTTCAGTGGCCAGTTTAAGGAAGTTAGCGGGAAGGTTGTCTGGGGTGTTGGAGCATGGTTTTAGTTTTTAGATGAGTTTTTTTATAGTGGTGACAGGAATGGGCTTGAGGGAGAAGAGAGGGAGATGAGAAGTATTTGTGGCAGACATACAACAGCTGTGGAAAAGAGAAGTGGAAGGGGTGACAGGGTTTTGAGGGAAGGATATGGTAAGTTTGGCTACTGAGTCTATGAAGAAAGAGTTAAATTTGGAGGCTATGACATGATCTGGGGAGCTGGAGTCAGGACAGGGATTGTCGTTCTGGCAGGGAATAAGGAGGACAGAGATACTGTTCCAAAGATTTTTGGGCTTGGATTTGTGATTATTTCAGTGCTTGGAGTAGTAGTCTTTGCTGTCAGAAGCAATTTGTTTTCTAACTTTGTTACAAAGTTGATTATATTCAGTGAGAGAGTTGGAAGTCTAATGTTTTTGGTGGAGTTTCCATGATTTATCATGGGTATGCATGAGGGTTAATGTTTCTTTGGAGAGCTAAGGGGCAGTTTTGGATTTAACTTATTTTGATCTGGGATGGGCGAGACTGTTTAGCAGGTTAATAAAAGAAGTATTAAAGTAAGTACCGGCATTGTCAAGAGGAAGAGTTTTCAGGATGCTCCAGTTCATCCTTTTTAAGCAGTCAGAAAAGGATTGCGGGTTGAAGTTTTTGAGGTTGTGGGTTAAGATATAGTTATGCTGTAGGTGTAGTAAGGAGTGTGGCATATGAAGGCAGGCAAGTGATCACTAAGGGAATCAGACAAAGTGCCACTGTCAGAGATGTTATTGGGATGGGAGACTAATAGTCAATCCAGAATACTGCCTGAGGAGATGACTTTATTTGGTCTAGTAGGAGAGTTAACTAGTTGAGAGAAGTTATATAGGTTAATATTCTAGGAGGTGGTGGTTGACTGAACAGAAGTCCAGTTAATGTTAACATCTCTTAAGATGATAGTTTCATTTGAAATATTAGCTGAAAACCAAGAGAGGATATCCTCAAGAATGGGGATATTATTTCCAGATGGAATGCATAGAGTAACAATAGCTATGCTTATGTGGTTGTTGATTTTTAGAAGGGCTATGGTTATTTCTGCTATTCCAAATTTAGATATGTGGTTGGTATAAGGACTGACTGTTAGAGAGGAGGAATAAAGCAGGGCTACTCCACCTCCTTTCTTTTGAGGTCTGTCATTTCTTATGATTCTATAGTTGGATGGCGTGATTTTAGAGTCTTTCAGATGTGGTTTTAGCCATGTTTTGGAGATGGATACTATGTTGGGGTTGTTATGGGAAAGCCAAACATAAAAGATGGGTAGTTTCTTTTACATAGGTTTGGGTGTTAATAGTGGTGAAGAGAAGAGATTTGAGAGGAGAGGGTGTTTGGGTTGGAGTTGGCTGTGGTCTCTGATTGATGGGAGGTCCAGGGTTAGGGTGAATGTCACCTGAATTATGGACAGAGATTAGCTCAAGGAGATGGGATAGCATTGTTGAGGCATTACTAGAGCTGGGTTGTAGTGGAAGAAAGCATATGGAATAGGGATTGTGAGGACTGGGGTATGTATATGAGGAGGTGAAGCGCTTTAGGTGAAAGAGGAGAGAGTTGTTGGTTTGATAGAGGTGGGGTGAGATGTAGGAAGTGTAGAAGGGTTCATTTTTGTAGTGTATTGAGGTTGAGTGGTAGGGTGGGGTATAGGAGAAGTCAGGGAGCTAGGTAAGCTAGAGTAAGAGGTAAAAGGAGAAGGAAAGAAGTATGAGAAGTGCAGGTATGGTGTGCATAATTGTTGTAGTGTGGTAAGGAAGACTATGTAAAGTGGACGTAATGTTGAGAAGATAGAGATGTTTGATTGGGGAGGGAGCTTGGTAGTTGAGATTAGGGAGAATGAATAAATGAGATGGGGAGGGGTGGGTGATAGAGATGTGGGAGGTGGGTAGTATTATATGCTGTGAATGGCGTGGGAGTGGTGGTGGTAGGTGATGAGGGTGTGGGTGGAGTGTGATATGATAGGCCTGGGGTGGAATGGGAGTGGTGTAGTGGATATAAACCTAGAGGTAGTGGGGGTGGGTGAGAAATAGGGGCAGGGTAGGGGAGCAGAGTGAGCCCAAAGGGTGAAAGGAGGGGGCAGAGCTAAACACGGGGAATGTACGAGACACAAATCCCAACAAAAACATATCAGTGAAGAAGCAATTTGTACACGTAACCTAAAGTGAGTATAACACAAGAGCTATGGTTGTGCTGAGAGTTATTGGATTGAGGTTAATAGTGACAGGGAAAATACACTTCAGAGAGCATGCCTGCAATACCAGGCTACAACTCTTACCACACTTTTCGGCCACCAAACCAGGACCGAAACACTAAAGGCGGAGGAGTGTCCATATTCACCAAGGATATTCACACCACCAGGCTAGTTGCTCAACACAATGCATCTGAAATTCTCCAGGTGCAACTAACACTAGATAAGACTGCAATCCAAATTGTAGCTTGCTACAGATCCCAGACCATGCCCCAAGATTCTCACTACACCTTTCTAAACATACTGGAAAATATTAAGGTACAACCAAACACCCTAATACTGGGTGATTTCAACTACTCTGCCATTAACTGGGAAAACTACTCATGTACCAACACCTTTGCCCAACGGTTCTTGAAATTCATAAATTACAATGCCCTGGATCAACTAATCCATAGTCCTACCGGACTCCAATATTCTAGACCTGTTAGACCTGGTCATTACCAACATGGGAAATCAGTGCTCCATACCTATGGTCACCCCCTTGTTGGTCAGGTCTGACCATAAGCTAATCACCCTTAACATCCACATCTCACCCCCACCCCCCAGTAAGGAAATCTCCATAAAAAACTTCTCCAAAGCCAACTTCATGCTACTTAAGTCAGAAGTGACAAACTTCATGACACCCATGCAGATGGGAACTGAAAGTTCAACTGCTGAATCCTACACTAAGGCACTGTATGAGCACATTCACTCATGCATGAATCATGCCATCCCAAATAGAACCAAGATGCTCTCCTCCAAAAATGGAAGCCAATCTAGTGGTCCCCTGCCGTAAACAAACTTTACAACAAAAGGAAGAAACTGTTGCAGAAAAGAGGAAAATCCCATGATGCAAAAAGCTCCCTTACCAGCCTCAGTAAGAAGCTGAGATCCCTCATAAAATCCTCCAAAGCTAGTTATGAAAATAAAATTGCCAAAGATTCCAAAGACAACCACAAAGCATTCTATAACTATGTCAAGAATCTAAATGGCAATGCTCAGATCTGCTCTGAGCTACAACAGAATGGCATTAAATATACTGATCCCAAGGATATTGCCAATATCCTGGCAGATCAATTCAGTGCCAACTTCACCCCCATCTCATCCTCTAAACGGCCCATCTCAATACCAGAAGATTGCCAAATTCTGGTAATAACGGCCACACAGGTAAAAAGCGCACTCTCTAAAGCTAAGAATACGGCATCCATGGGACCAGATGACATCCCGGGCTGTATGTCACATGAACTATAAAATGAACTGGCACCTCATCTAAGTGTCATGTTTAATCATAGCCTCACCTCAGGCTTCATGCCCACTGAGTGGCGCACAGCTACAGTTATCCCACTCCACAAGGGGGTATCCAACTTGGATCCTGGGAACTACTGCCCCATCAGTCTGATGAGCCTGATCTGCAAGGCCATGGAACATATTATCATGGAACTTATAAACAAAGACATTGGCAACCTTTAAACACTGGACCTCACCAAGTTTAGGTTCATGAAAGGGGGATCTTGTCTCCTGAACCTGATAGACTTCTTTGAATCAGTCTCCAGAGCTGTGGACGAGGGTAAGGTGGTCCACACAGCCTATCTGGGTCTCGCCAAGGCCTTTGACACCACCCCCCACTCTGGAATCATAGATAGATTTATTAAGCTGGGCATTAATCCCTACATCACTCGATGGGTTGTCAACTGGCTTACTGAAAGAACCAAGACTGTAAAAGTAGCCGACTCCAAATCCAGCTCCAGACAAGTGACAAGTGGAGTACCTCAGGGTTCAGTCCTTGGACCAATCTTGTTTGGCATCTACTTCTCTGAAGTACAGGCCAACACTAAGGGACTCTGGCTAACAAAGTTCACAGATGACTGCAAACTGGGAGCCATTATTGAATCCCCAAATGATGTGCATACTCTACAAAAGGGCCTTACAGAAACAGATGCTTGGTGCCAGAGTCATGAGCTCAAGCTCAATGCCAAGAAATGTATAGTTATCCCCTTTGGGAAAAAACATGTACCTATGAATTACCACATAGGTGGCAAGGCACTAAACATCGAAAGTGTGATGAGAGACTTAGGGACACAGATGTACAGTGGTCTCACCTTCGATAACCACATCACCACAACAGTCAGGTAATCCTTCTATGTGGCACACCTCATCACTAAGGGCTTTTCATCCAGGAAAAAGGAGGTCATTGTCCCACTGTACTTATCCCTCATTAGACCTATTATAGAATACAATGCCCTGTTTGGTATGTACCTCTCAAGACATCTGCAACACCTGGAAAGGTCACAGAAATACCTCACTAAAAGAATCACAGGCCTAAAGCAGATACCCTATGCTGACCACTTTATAAAACTCCAGCTATACTCTGTCACATATCATCTATTCAGAGGCAACCTCTGCTTAACATACAAGGCCATGTCAAACCCAGAGCTGTTGGACATGCTACACTTAAAGAAATCCCAATCCCTCAAAGCCACATGCTCCAGGGAGCTAAACCTTGTCATCACAATAAACAAAACATGCTGGAGGGATAGGTTCTTGACTCAGAGACTCCCCAAACTCTGGAATAGACTGCCCATACATGTCAAGCAGAGCGCCTCTTTGGCCCTCTTCAAAAGGAACCTTGATGATTGGATGGGAGAAAGGAAATTCTCCCCGGGGATCACGTCAGTCGCCCTGCTAGACAGGGGTCCAGGGAAGTAAATAGTGTGGGAAGAAATAGCCAGGGAATTGTTATGGCTAGACTGTTATAGGCCCGAGGGCCGATAGCCTAGTATCAACCTATGAACCTATGAATAGAAGCATGGGAGGAACAGGAAAGTGGGGCAGTAATTCAGTATGTTGCAGCATGTGGAAAAAGCGGGGTGTTGCCATCTAACTGCTGTAGAATTGCTATTTGAAAAAGAAAAACCAAAAACTATTAGCAGGAAGGAAGGCTACTGGTGGGGAAAAGTAGGGGGTAGGAGAGCACCTTTGAGACTGCTGGTGTGCATGCCACTTGAGTCAACTAAAACAGTGTTATTTGATTAAAAAAAAAAAAAAGGTGCAGGAGCTTCACATACAGTCTCTTAAGACAGTAGAGGGAATGGAAGGGGAATCCTGAGGAGGCTTGCAAAACTTCAGATGCATGTCCAAGGTGGATGTACCAGTTGGGCCAGTTAATAGCTGGTTAGGGAGGGAGCATCCACATTAAAGGACCATAGCAATACTCAGACAGTAGAGGGAATGGAAGGTGAATCCTAAGGAGGCTTGCAAAACTTCAGATGCATGTTCAAGTTGGAAGTACAAGTCAGGCCAGTTAATACCTGGTTAGGGAGGGAGCACCAGTGGTAGAGAACTCAAGCAATCGGCAGGCACATGAGCAGTCACAGGCAGTACATTCAGCGGCTAGGGTTAACTTAAAAACAGTTAATAAACTGTCTATTCAACCATGTTTGAATACCAGTGGGCATTGTTTTGCTAAATTTCTCTTTGATAATTTTTCATCAGCAAACAGCCAATGCATTTTGTACAACTCTGAGTAGTTAGTATAATTATTAAAGTTGATAAATGGCAATTATGGCAACTCAGACTAAGATAAAACCCCCTTTCTAATGTGATCATTCGTAAGCACATGAGAAAATCAGCATTGTTTCAAGTTACAATAAAGTTCTAAGACAGAATTTACCTGAGCTCGATTTATTGCTTTGGATAATGAAGTTGTGGCTTAGAACATTACTAACCCATTTATAAAGTCTTTTCAAACTGGCATCACAAGGACTACCATATATTTGTGGAAACTAAAGCTGTTTCCTATCCCTCACAGTGCACACTTTGACCATAAGCTGTTTCCTATCCCCTCACAGAGCACACTTTGACCATATCACATGGCACAAGGAAATAAAAGCTTCTGCTACATTTATTCAACTGATTATTTATTATGCTCTGTTTTATATCTTTAAAATGAGTATCAGTATACATTTTAAAATTAATCTCTTTGATTTTTAATATCACTATTCATACGGATGTTTATGTTAGATTTCAATGCCATGCCAGAAAGGTTTGCAAAATGACTTCATTTTTATTAAATGTCCTTGAAAGTTGACTTAAAATTTATTCCCCATATTAGTGAGATGTATACCACTGTCACTACAGCAAAGTAAGTAACAGCCACAGTAGCCATTGAGTGCATTACATATCAAATGACAGATGACATTATCATACACCTTAGCATAAATTTGTCATTGTACAGAGCACAGGAGAAGGACATCAGAACTCCTTCCTGATCTAGCAAACATATTTTCTACCTAATTACAAGTTTAAGTAACTGGCTATCATTCAATAAGGGTAACATTTTTACATATTCATAATTTATGCCTACAATAACAAGAAACCAAATTAGTGATTCCACCTGTCATTTTGCAGTCCATAAATAATTTAGACATGTGTCCGAATAGCTTTAAGCTAATTGAACCAGCAGGTTGAGCTCCAAGCTTAACATAGATCTAAAGAGATTATTATTTTTTCAAAATGCTGCAAAAGATTCTCCTGTACAATCATAAAAATGATACCGTGACTCTTGGTTCTTCTTCTTCAAATGAGATTCTCCTTTATTGTGCGATCTTTTCAGAAGTTAGGTGAGCGCTCTTGTTACTGTAACAAATAAATGCATGGGTAACATACAAGATGCAACATTAAAGTGAAGATGTCAAGGTACAGACAAATGAGATAGGTTCTGAGAATTAATGTTCTTCAGAAGAAAGGGTTTGGGAAAGCAAATGGGGAAAGTCAACATACAGCAAGTAAAATGGAAAATTATAGAGCAACACTAATGTTAATACTGAATATAACAGCAGTGTTGAAATTTGAAAATACTTATTTAAAAAATCGTGCTTGAAATACTTGCACCGGAAATGTAATTGAAACAGGATTAATGCGCAAACAGATTAGAACAAGTAATTATATTAACTAGAAAAGACAGAGGGGGTGGTACAGAATAGATGAAGTGTACAGAATGAAAAAAAAAGATATGTATAAATAAAATAGGGCTAAGAAAGGGGGGTACATAAACATAGGAAATATATAATAGGATACAAGCCATAAAACAGAGATGAAGGAGAAGTTCTGACTGATGATTTAGATACAATATTACTATCAGATGGGAAACCAAAGGAAAATAAATTGAAGAAAGGCCACCAAACCAATAAAATACATTGGTGACTTAGGATACTTTATACATCTTCCTGCTCTGTAAGCACGATCTGTGATTCCGCAAGCCAGTGTTTGAAATGTGGATGTAATAACCGACCAAGAGCTTGGCAGTATTCATTATCCATCAGTTTTTGGGAAGATCTTAGATGTGTACAGTTCAGTTCGCATTCAATGGATATCCATTCAAATTTCTTGAATGTGAAACAAGGATGAGCATGTGACTTTTCAATAGCTGCAAATGTAGTTATCTTAGGCAGGCTAAATAGTGCCGAATTTTTGGTACTACCAGTACCGAGCAGAAATTTGGGCAGGAGTAGTGCTTCCACAATTCTCTTCCTGGAATTGGTTAGAAGATGACTGATTATCTTATATAATGTACATATTTTTTGTGGTGGCCCTTAACTGTAGTGTTCATTTTGTCTTGGACGTTAAGTCCATAGTATGCAGTAATTTTCAAGAGTTTTTCTGATGACATTACTTCTAGAGGTCCTGATTATTCTTGAAGAGTTATTAATGGGTTCTTAGAGTTAATGTCACATATTTAGTTTTAAAATATAATTATTTTTTTCTTCATTCAGGAGAAGTGTGCTTTGGCTAATCCAGTGGTGACGTTAGTTAAAGCTACCTTGAGGTTCGGTAATGAGAGTTAGGAATTCGTTACTAGAGCTTACCAGAGTGGATTTTTTGAGGTGGTGATTTTGCTCAGTATTCTTGGTACTTAGGTGAATATCACTGGAAAAGATATTGAAGAGTAATGGGCTCAGGAACAGATCCTTGTAAAATATTTGTGTTTGAAAGAAATGCATTAGAGCTTGCTTTGTAACTTGGCAGTTTGAGTTTCATTCACTAAAGTTGTTTTTGAGCTGTTGCACAGCTAAAAATGAACACCTAAGGGTCAATAGTTTGTTTAGAAGTAAGCAATGTTTTGGTATATGGATATTCGGCATCTTTGCTGCTGGACTACATTTATGAGCCTTTATGATGCTTGAAAATAAGTGGGGGATACAGAAAAAACAAACTGCAGAAAATTGAAGTGTTTCAGCTTTTTTAGGGAATCTTGACTTTTGGGTTTAGTGATCACTTACTGTATCTTAGGTAAGGAAGTAGCTGCTGCTGCGATGTTTTGGACATACATGAATTACAATAAGTGGATAACTGCAACGTGTCAGATGTGAAGTGCTTGCAAAAAACAGCAGGGCACAATCTTAATGAAAAGTCACCAATTTATGTATCCTGATACCATAAGAAAATACTTCTCAATAGAGAGACATTTATCCCAAGACATACCTTGTTGTATACATCAAAACAAATTCCTCTGTGGTCATCTCATTCCAGTCTGATGATTTCAGACATATTTCTAAATTATTTTTTTTAGGTGAGTGCTACCATATGGCCTATAGTTCAGCCAAGTGCAGTCAGAAACCCAAAGTTAATGATAACTCCCAGCAAAAGTAGGTAACTAAACGAAGATTGAAAACTAGACAAGTTAAGTGCACAAGGCTTTCTTCTAAAGTAATTGACTTATACATAATAACATACTGCAAACCACCATCCATAATGCCAATGGCATTATACAGCAACAGATACTGGGGAAGCTGTCCATCAGTCTGAGGGAGGGGTTTATGACAACGCACTATCAGAACTAGTCTATGCAGTCATCCTGGCTTTAACTTTTACCATTTATATTTGTCTACTGTGGGAATAGAAAAGTACAGTTTTGTATCTACCATAAATGTAGATGTCCGATAGGTATGCAACTGCAGTCCTGACATATGGGTTGTCCTGCCTCAGGCAGCCCTTTGGTCGGCCAGATTCCAAAGCCTGGGTCCGGCGTCGGCTGATGTCGCCCTTTCCCCGATGTCAGAGCACCTGGGGTATAAAAGCATCAGCCGACGCCATCTTCTTCAGTGTTTCTTGCCCCAGATGCCAGGTGCCCTCTAAGGAAGGCTAAATTTTGAAAATAGAGAAAAAATTCCAGACAAGTACAACAACATAAAAACAAATACACCATAAAAGATTACCCCAGGTAGCTAAAATGAGGGGTAGAACCCAAAGGAATACCACAGAGGGGTAGGTGGGAGGGAAAACCTGACTGCAGTTGCATACCTTTCCACGAAATACATTTAACATAATACAATAATATATACACAACAAAAATACTATTTATCTACATTTATAAATATACATAATATTTAATATATTCCTAAAATCAGTATCTAAAATAATATAATATTATATAATATATATTTGAAATGTTTTTAATTATAATATAATGTTGTATAATCTTTTTCATAATTTTATTATTATAATTATTATGCTTATATAAAATAAGCATTAAAATAATTGATGTGCTTATTCGAAGTTATCTGATGCTAGTTTGCTATTGTTCCAAAACCAAAATTATTCGCCTTACTTCATATCTTAGTTAGTTAATCAAGTTCTAAAGAGTTCCACTGAAAAATATCATAAGAAATAATACTTTACATCTATGAGATAACCCATCTTTTCTTTTAATTGTAGAATTATAGACAAAGGGTTAGTTTATACGCCATTACAACTCCAGAACATATGAAGAGAGTTCCATGTTTGATCTGCACAGTATGGATGGACAAATTGGAGATCTAAGAAAGTTGTTTTATCTAAGATCTTATGTGTGTATGCATTTCTGATTGTCAATGCGCATTACATTTCTTTTTGAAAAGTTTGATGGAAAATTTATAATCATAAATTATTTAATATCTGATTGTCTATTACTGTTGCTTTTTTTTTAATACTCTGAAAGCAAATTTTATTCAATGAAATTTCAAATCTTACAAAATTTATTTAAGCAATATAAAATCCTTTTATTTGTCTTAACTATAGAACACAACAGCTGCAAATTTAAATCCACCAAATCCGTTTGCAAGGCAAGTTCTGTATAATCCACAACTTATAAAGGTTTAAAGTTCCTAATTACATTCAAATAAAGCTCTGTTAATTTGTTCCATTATTGTAATGTATTTAAAACAATGATTAGATAGTTTATTAAAAACATCAAATTAAGTCAAAATTGAGTAAACATCAAATAGAAATCGAGATCTGGATAGCTGGAAATATTATTTATTAATATTAAAGGTTCTGTGGAAAGGTTGAAGAACTTGAATAAATATATGAAAATAAAGTTTTTATTATGAAAATGACTGCGGGATTTATTTTCTGATACCCATATTTTATCAGACTAATTTTTCCATAACCCCAATGCTTCCATATTTAATTTAATATCAAAAATATGCTTATGATTCAAAACCACCCAAGTTGGTATCCATTTTGTATTCGTTACATCATATTTTATTATATTCCAAATGTTTATTACTTTTTCACAAAATTTAATTTTACTTCAAAGTTTGGCTACTCAAGTCCCCCTCTTGTTTAAGGGTCATTAATTTCTCATAAGATTTTCTAGTTCTTTTTTAGAATTGATAAATTTAGCTTTTTCTTTATGCATTGAATTAGTTAATTCTTTAATTATTTATTTAAAACCCTTTTGAAATTGATAATTGCAGACTTTAAATATGTATTTATATAACAATGAGTATATTCTAATTTCCATTACTTTCGTTTAACATTATTGTTATAAAGTCCTTATTATCCTGTCATAATCAGCTATTATATGTTCCCATACCTTTTATTTTATTATTATTATAAATAAATTATTTATCCAGAGAGGTTTTGACCCCCAATTATTTAATATTTTCAGGTTTTCTTAACTTCAGTTTTTGCCATTCTTGAAAAAAAAAGTTTGTTTTTCTTGTAGGAAGATATTCGCTTTAAGTTAATTTATAATTTAATGACACTGAAAATATTCGTTATGAGCTGTTAAATCTTCTCACCTAATGAAATTGAAGTTGTACAATATATAATATTAATATCGGCGAATAAATTATTATTTTATTCCTATTATTAATTGATTATGATACATGAAATTTTTGAATATATATAAAAATAGGAGTTTAAGATATAGTTAAAACAATAAGGGACATTTTAATCTGTATTCTGTTAGAATAAGTCCTATTGATGTATAGTGTAGTATCTGGTATATAATATAGTGTATGGATGAAATATTAACATATATCATAAAAAAACTTAAAATAAATTCAAGAAAAAATAAAATCACATCTATCAAAAAATTTTCTGGGCATCTATTATAAGAGCATAGATATTCTCATATTATGCAGTGTATATATATATATTAGATATTAGTGTTCATTTGTATTATTTCAGTGTATTTAAAAATTTAGCTTGTTATCTTGAAAGTTGTATAAATCCAGCTTATAAGCTTGAAATTTTCTATGGTAGATATATCAATTTTAGTCTTAACATTCATATTGATGTTTGTGCTGTAGGTTCTGTTATATCTGGGTTATAGGATCCGAATTCTTTAAAATGGTTTTATTTTATTTGGTGATTTTATTTAATTTTATTGGCATTTTATTTTATTTTATATTTTTAAATACATGAGACAATTCTTTTCCCAAACTCTTTTCAACAAAACTTTTTTCCCAAACTATCAGCATACCAGCCAAAATTCAGTTGTACTTTCATATGTTGAATTGTATTACTATATGTTTCATTCTAGAAAAATAGGTTTAATCTTCTTCTTAGGCAGGCTCTCTTCTAATTCTGGAAAGTTAATTTTCAGTAATTTTTTTTTATTCTGGTTTGAGACTCACTTTTATTCCCCCCCCCTTATCAAAAGCCCATAGAACCCAAAAACATCAACATATACCTCATTTTTAGAATATATTGTGTTTTAAAATATTTAGAATTATATAATTCGCTAAGTTTAATTTGATAATGATTCCATACTTTTCCTTTTGATTTTATTGATCGGCATATGAATTATTTCACCTTAACACCTATAAACTTATTTAATTTATTAAGATGTAAAAAGATCCCTTTGAAGCTTCAACATTTTCATCAGCTCCTTTGAAGTGAAATTCTGAATCAGCTCATTAGTTTTTTGTTTTTACTTTATTTCGTTTTTTATAATTTAATACTTTTTTTTGAAATATATTATTTTTGCTTTTCTAATCCTCTAAAATCTTTTTAAGAGCTTCTTTCCAATGTCAATGTATGTCGGGGGTATGTTTTTGGAGCTTCAATTTTATCTTAATAAATTTTAATATTTTTTTTAATTTTATTTACTTAAAAGATTTTAAAAGATTTGGGTAATTAAATAATTATAGCCCCCTAACCTTGTGTCTTTAAATTAAATTTTTAGAAAATTTTTATTTGATGTGATGAGATAGATGTATATGTATAGAATACCCACCACTATTTCCTAAATTAAATTTATTGCTAAAAAAAAAATCAATTCTAGCCACATTATTCTTTTACATGGTGGGTAGGTGGTATTTATATTATATTTATTTGCATTATTAATATCTTGTGAATAAGAAAATATTCAAATAAATGAAAAATAAAAATCATTTAATACTATCCCTGCCTTTTATTAAATGCTCTCTGTGGACAAGACCTATCCAACTTTTTTTTTTTTGATAGGTATTCCCCCCCACAACAAAATAATAACCATCATATTATGTTAATATGGATATATGCTATGAAACTGAAACTGTGTTTGCATGGGGCATATAGGGCATATATATTCAAAGTAGGATAGGTTATATCAAATGCATTATCCGAAAATCACACAACACCCCAAGCCCATTTGGGATCCTTTGGAGTCTAAAAATCATCTTTGTATTGGGTTTTGATATGATATACTCCCTTCTGTTTCTTGTCTTTACTTCTGATGTCACTAGCTCTCTAATCCAGTTCTTTTTTCTAATATCATTCCATTGTTCATTCATCAAATGTGTTTCCTGTAGAGTTGCATACCTATCGGACATCTACATTTATGGTAGGTACAAAACTGTACTATGTCCTTCATGGATGCAACTGCAGTCCTGACATATGGGTTGAATACCATAGCCAACCTGGGGGTGGTAGGCACTAAGACAAAGATGGTGTAGCTAAAATGCCCTGCAGGACTGCAGAAGCAAATCCTGCTCTGGATCTGGAATATAAAGGCAGGTTGTAATGTTTGGAAAATGTATGCACAGAGCTCCATGTAGCAGCTTCTAAAATGTCCTTTGTTGCCACTCCTCTTAAAAAGGCTGTGGAGGTGGCTGTAGCTCTGGTGGAATGTGGCCTGATGTCAGCTGGCACAGTTTTTCCATGAAAAGAGTAACAGAATCGAATGCAATTTCCAATCCATTTAGAAATTGTCTGTTTGGAAATTGCTTTTCCCTGCAATCCAGCAGCGCAAGCTACAAAAAGCTGGTCAGATTTTCTGAAAGACTTTGTTCTGTCCAAGTAGTAGCGCAACTGTCTGTGTATGTCCAAGGTGTGCAGAAGTCTCTCTCCTTTATTTTGAGGATTGGGAAAGAAGGTAGGCAGGTGAATAGCTTGATTCAGGGACACCCTGGATACCACCTTTGGCATGAATGACGGATTGGTTCTCAAAGAAACTCTGTCCTGATGAAAAATGAGAAATGGTTGTATCGCCATGAGGGCCTGTAGCTCAGAGACTCTTCTTGCTGAGGTTACTGCCAGAAGGAAAGCTGTCTTCCAAGACAGAAATTTCAACTCTGAAGATGCTGCTGGTTCAAAGGGAGGAAGAGTTAATTTTTCCAGCATGAAGTTGAGGTCCCATGCAGGCACTGGTGGTTTCCTTGGAGGGTTGATGTTCTTTATACCTCTTAGAAACTGTCTTAGCAATGGGTGAGAAAATACAGGCGGATCAGTGTTATATTTGGCAGATATTGCTGAAGCATGTATTTTTATGGAAGAATATGAAAGGCCATTGTGGAGCATTTCAGCCAAATATTCCAGGATCTGTGGAATGCTCATCACTGATGGGTCTTGACCCTTTTTTCTGTTCCAGATAAGAAATCTCTTCCATTTTGCTGAGTATGTTTTTCTAGTGGAAGGTCTGCGTGCCTCCAGGATGATATCTTTTACCCTTTTGGAAAGTGTATCCTGAGGAATAGTCATGGAATCTTCCAAGCTGTCAGCTTCAATGTTTTCAAGCTGGGGTGTAATGTCCTGTAATTGTGCTGTGTCAGAAGAAGTGGCCATTGAGGAAGGAGCCACGGATTGGTGTGTGTCAAGCTCCGTAGCAGTGGGTACCAGTGTTGTCTTGGCCAGTCTGGAGCTATCAGTATGACTTTTGGCTGCTCTGTCTTGATCTTTAGTAACACCTTGGTCATCAAAGGAAGAGGTGGGAAGGCATATAGTGTTAGAGAGTTCCAACTGAAGGAGAGAGCGTCCACCTTCCATGCTTGAGGATGGTATGTCCTTGTGCAAAACTTTTTCAGATGGTGATTGAGGTGGGAGGCAAAAAGATCTATGTCCGGCCTTCCCCATGCTTGAGTTATTTATAAGAAAATGTCTGGATGCAACATCCATTCGTGTGGATCCATGATGTTTCTGCTTAGGCTGTCCACCAGAACATTGTCCTTCCCTGGTACAAACTGGGATTGTAGCTCTATTTTCAATTGAAGGGAAATATCCCAGAGCTTCATTGCCAATCTGCAAAGAGGGTAGGAATGGGTACCTCCTTGCTTGTTTATGTACCACATAACTGTGGTATTGTCTGTCTTTATTAGTAGATGGCCTTGATGCATGAACTTTTCGAAGGCCTCGATTGCATGTATCACTGCCAGCATTTCTTTTTGGTTGATGTGCAGGTGCTTTTCTTTTTGTGTCCATTGTCCTTGAATGCATCTGCCCTCCATGTGTGCCCCCCCATCCATGGTCTGAGGTGTCTGTTGTTATGGTTTGACTTGTATGAGACTTGCTGAAAGGCAGACCTTTGTTTGTCTGGCTTGCTTGGGCCCACCACAGAAATTCCTTTTGAAGGCATGGAATGAGTGGGATCAATGCTTCCAGGCTGTGGCTGTGTTGAGACCATAGACTTTTTAGATACCATTGTAGTTTTCTCATATGTAGCCTTGCGTGTGGAATCAGAAGAATGCAAGATGCCATGAAACCCAGGGCCTGCAGGATTTTCCTTGCAGTCATCTGTGTGTGTGTTGCTAATTTTCTGAAGTATTCTGGTAATTGTTTTTGTTTTTCTTTTGTCAGAAACGTCATCTGGGTGTTTGTGTCCAGTGTGGCTCCCAGGAAAGGTATTTGTTGGGATGGTATGAGACTTGATTTCTGAATATTGACTGTGTATCCCAAGGCCTGCAGTAGGTGAATGACATAGTCCAAGTTTCTTAACAAGGCTTATTGGCTGTCCGCTTGTATAAGGCAGTCGTCCAGGTAAGGGTATATTTTTATCCCCTGAAGTCTGCAATGTGCAATTACTGATGCCAGGCATTTCGTGAACACTCTGGGTGCAGTAGATAAGCCAAAGGGCAATGCTGAGAATTGATAATGCTCTGAGCCTGCAAGAAATCTGAGGTATCTTCTGCAACTTTGTCTGATTGGGACATGCAGGTATGCCTCCTTGAGGTCCAGAGTTGCCAGCCAAGACCCCTTGCCCAGCATGGGAAGGAGTTGCTGTAAAGTCAGCATTTTGAATTTTGGCACAATAAGGTAAGTATTCAGTGCGGACAAGTCCAGAATGGGTCTCCATTGGTTTTCTTTTCTTGGAACAAGGAACAGTCTTGAATAAAATCTTTGGCCTTGTTCTGCAGAAGGAACCTTTTCTATTGCTCTTATTTGAAGTAGGTTGGTTATTTGTTTCAGTACCTCTGCCCTTTGATTTGGTGGCAGGTTTGGCCTGCCATGTCTTGTTGGTAGTGTATGAAAATGGAATCTGTATCCTTTGTCTATTATGTCCAGTATCCATTTGTCCTTTGTAATATTGTGCCAATTTTGTGAGAATAAAGATAATTTTCCACCCAAAGGTGCTTCTAATTGAGCCTTGGATGGCGGAGTCAAAGTCAAGTCATTGAGATTGTCCCTGCGGAGCAGTGGAAGGTCTTGCCCCACCTCTCTGGTTCGGAGGCTGCCATTGACGTCCTCTGTAGGAGTCTCGAGATTGCCCTCTACCTCTGCCACATCTGTTTTTGCCTCTTTGAAATTTGTCTGTGTCTGGAAAGGACCAATGCTTAGAAGGCCAATTCCTGCTGAATCTTGGAGGCTGTACCTGGAGGAAATCTTTGACTGTTTGCACTGATTTTGCCTTTTCCTCTATTTTCTTTAAAACCTCTTGTGCAGTAGCACCAAATAGCTTATGTTTCTCTAGTGGTGCATCCAAAAGCTTAATTTTCACATGGTCTGGCAATGTTTGTTCCTTTAACCAAGCATGCCTGTGTATGACCGCACCTGTCATTGCTGCTCTACATGAAGCTTCCAATGCATCATATCCACACTGAAGGAAATGGTTGCTAACCTGCTGAGTATTATAAACCAATTCCTGTAACCCCTTTCTATCTAATGGCTCTGGGGAAGCCAATTTCTTTTGCAAGTCATCCAACATGTATGCCTGATACTGAATCATATGAAATTGACAATTTAATGCTCGCATAGAAAGGGTGGAAGATGTATATACTTTCTTGCCCCACCTTTCTAAAGCCCTAGAATCTCTTTCCGAAGGAAGTGGATTCTTAGCAGTAGTGGAGGAAACCCCTTTAGGCCCCTGAGAAATAGTTTCAGGGTCAGCAGTATGGCCCTTGTACAGACATTGATGTGAGTCTGGGACCCTGTAGTACCTGTCTGGCTTGACAGGAGCAGGTGGAAGGGAGTCAGGGGAAACACTAGATTCTAAGTACACATCATCTAAAACATTTAAAACTGGAGGAATAGCTAAGGGTCTATACTGAGGTAGCTTTAAAAATTCCCTTAACCTTTTCCCAGAATCTGAGTATTCTTGGCCTTGCCATTTGAAGTGTTCCCTCATGGCATTTCCCCAAAGGAAAACTCCTCAGGAGGAGAAGCAGAAGGAATGGATTCCTCCGCATCAGAATCCTTGTAGGCCGGGAAGGCCTCCTCCTGGTAGTCTGAATGTGCAGAATCACCTGAGGCCTCATCGGAGGACTGGGGATCTACCTGCTCAACCCTAGGCGTCTTGACAGAAGGCGGCTGAGAGCCTCTATCTGGATGTGGCTGAGAACCCCTAATTAAAGAAATAAGGTCCTCAGCTAAACTTAAAATTTGAGAACCAGAAGTGGATCCCAGAGAAACAGATCTTGGAGGGAGAGACTTAGCCTGTTTGGCAGCCTTAGCACGTGTGTAGGCCTTAATGGACATAGACACTGGAGGCCTGGCAGCCCCACGTGCTGGAGTAGTCTTATCCACTGAAATGGTGTTAGAAATATCCTGGGCTTCGGTCTCAGAGGGGAGAACAGAAACCGGCACCGAGCTGGCCTCCGGTACCGAAGTAACCGGTGGGGCGGTGTCGTCAGTCTGTAGCAGTTGTGAAACCGGCTCAGAAGAGACCGAGACACTCACGGTAGGCCTAAGCGTGGTGTCGGCCGAGACCGCAGACCGCGGGTGTCGGTCCGTATCCTTCCGTTTTTTAGGTAAATGCACTGTCGGAATCTCCGACCGCATGATATAACTGAAATCTTCCCCAAAATAATCCTGTGCAAACTCTGACCGATGCCTAAGAGTGCGTCTATTGAAAGAAGCACAAGCTGTACAGGCCGAGACGTTGTGTTCTGGGCCTAGGCAGGGTAAGCAGTAAGAGTGGAAATCTTTATGAGGTATTTGTTTCCCACAAGTTAAACAATTATTAACTTTTACAGTTTTATCTGACATTGGCTGAGGCAAGAAAAGGTCCCCAATGGGGTACTTAGCTTTTTTGAAGACTTCAGTAGTTGAAAACACAGGAGCTGGTCGACCGGCACTTGCGAACTGCTTCTGCTTCAGGTGCCGCGCGGCAAGAAAGACTGAAGAAGATGGCGTCGGCTGATGCTTTTATACCCCAGGCGCTCTGATGTCGGGGAAAGGGCGACATCAGCCGACGCCGGACCCAGACTTTGGAAGGGCTGCCTGAGGCAGGACAACCCATATGTCAGGACTGCAGTTGCATCCTTGAAGGACATCCATCCATCCCACTCAGGATCTGGAACAAACAGGACTGAAATCATCACTCCATTCCAAAAGCCTGTCATTGCCTGGGTTCATTGTAGCAGCTCCACCTTTGTGCAAGGCAGTGATTACTGCTGTCCTCCATTTATCTAGCACAAAGCCTGTTTTGAGGATATTTTTGAATAGCCTCTATTTAATGGGTCTGATAATTCATGTTTAAAGCTAGTCAATAGGTAGCCTAGTATGTTATCCAGCCCCATAGTCATTGTGGCCTTGGCCTTAGACAGTGCCTTGAGAATTTGTTCTTGGGAGATTTGTACCATACTTGTCTAGATATCTAGATTTCTTGTCAGGCAACAGACTGCTAAAGTGCTGTGATCTTTATGACCTATCTTTTAACAGAGGGATGACACAGGAATCAGTGTACTTATGCTTGCTAAAGGGTAGAAAACCACATGCACTTTCTTTGGTGCTGAAGGAGAAAAGTCATGATGCCTTCAGGCTGTCTGCAAAGTACCTTTAATGAATGGCCATAAGGAAGGAAGGAAGGAAAGGTAAGGACTCTTCCAGCTTCTTTCATAATATGCTACCGATATTTCTCAGGGTTTGAAATAGTAGCTCAAAAGAGTCCCTGCAACTGACTATACACCAAAGAAGGATGGCAAGCAATGTAATGAGTTTTGATATGTGCCATGCACATCATATTTCCTAAGAATGTGCATCCTAATCCATCATTCCAGGTCTCTCCAAACATGAAATGTTTAATATTGAGGTTTTGGACTATGAATTCTGCTGTGGAAAGAGGACTCCTCAATCATGAGCTGACCTGTCTGGATCTAGTGGACCCTCCTTTGTTGATATCTTTCTTCCCAAATTTCTATAATCCATAACTGGAGAAATCACCAGATCCCTAATCATGTTTTGGCTGGTTGGTCATACTTTCTAGCTGATCAGCCAGAACTAACAACCCTGGACACATTCTCTTCTCTCATGGAGAAATCCAGGACCAAAAATTCTCCAGTACTCTCACCTTTTACTAAGGTGGAGAACAGTAATGTAATCAAGTCTGATAAGCTTAGCACCAGGAGAAGCCAATGGGGTCAGTTTAACAAAAGACTTACAAGGAGGAGGTTTACACTGCTTCATCCAACCCTCAGACTGAATGTCTCTGTGGTAATATTCAGCACTACAAAAAATAGAAAATAATAAAATGAAAAAAAAAACTGGTACAAACAGAAGAATAAATCTGGGGTAATAAATATCAACTGCTGCAACAAAACTTAAAAAAGAACATTATACATTAACTATGACACCATTCAATTGCTTTTTTTTTTCTTTCTTTTTTTTTAATTAATGCCTAGATTCATGGTGCAGACAGATGGAGCCCTGACTGTGACCAAGGGAACCAGGCTTCAATTAATGATCCCTGCACTGAAGGAGACAGACAGACATGGAGGAAGAGAAGCGGAGGAAGAGAGGTGAAGGGGTGTGGCCCAATGGCCTCTCCTGGGTTGATGGGGAGGGTTGTGCACATTTGATGAACACTTGAGGGAGTGCATGTTGTCTACTGGAGACAAAGAAAAGTACAGTTGTGTGCACTTACCATAAATGTAGATGTTCAGGTGTATTCACTGTTGCAGTCATCACTTGTGGGTTATCCCTGCTGGGTAGCCCTCGGCTGGCCCGAGTACCGGAGTAAAGGTTTTCCTCCTGCGTCGGTTGTTCTGTGAGTGTGGCTGATGTCAGGTCATCAGGGCTATAAAGGGAGACAGCCAATGCCATTACATCAGTTTTTCTTGCCCCAAAGTTCTTGGAGCCCCAGAGAAGATACACACAATAGTTAAGAAAAAGGGGGTAGGTGGGAGGGAAACTGGACTGCAACAGTAAATACACTTGAACATCTACATTTATGGTAAGTGTACACAACTGTACTATGTTCTTTGTGTTTCACTGTTGCAGTCAACACTTCCTAAAGCAGAGGAAGTGGGTGGAGGAAAGTTGCAAAATTATGGGGATGCTAGCATGTTGTGCAGGACTGCAGATGTAAATCCTGCCCTGGTTTTAGAGAAAGTAGACAGCTGGTAGTGCTTGGTGAAACTGTGGACAGATGTCCAAGTAGCAGCTTCCAGAATTTCCTTAGTAGGAATCCCCCCTCAGAAAGGCTGTGGAAGTAGAGGCTGCTCTTGTGGAATGGGATCTGACGGTTTCGGGAGGACTCTTTCCATGGAAGGTGTAGCAGAAATATATACAATGAGAGATCCAGTTGGAAATGGTCTGGTTGGTAATGGGTTCCCCTCTGTTCCAGGGGTGAATTAAACCAGGAGTTGGTCAGTTTTCCTGATTGATTTGGTCCTATCAAGGTAAAATCTCAACTGTCTGTGCACATCAAAGGTATGCAGAATTTTCTCCCCTCTATTTGTTGGTTTAGGAAAGAAGGTAGGTAAGTGTATGGCCTGGTTAAGGGTTACCTCAGAGGGCATGAAGGAGGGGTTGGTTCTTATAGAGACCCTGTCTGCATGGAAGATGATGAAGGGCTCAGTGGCCATAAGAGCCTGGAGCTCAGATACCCTCCTAGCAGAAGTGATGGCTAGCAAAAGGGCAGTCTTCCAAGAGAGGTATTTGAGGTCTGCTGAGGATGCAGGCTTGAAAGGGGAGAGAGTCAGCTTTTACAGGACAAACTTTAGATCCCTAGCTGGTGCAGAGGGCCTTCTTGGTGGTCTGATGTGAGCCACACCTCTGAGGAACTGCTTCAATAGGTGTTGGGAGAATAAAGGGTGTTCCTCTTGGACATAGACTGAGATAGCTGAGGCATGAGTCTTGATAGAGGACTAAGACAGACCCTTATGGAGGAGCTCTGCCAGGTTGTCCAGAACCAGTGGTAAAGAGGCTGTAGCGCTGGAAGTGCCCCTGCTGGAGCACCAGCAGGTGAATCTCTTCCACTTAGAGGAATAAGATTTTCTGGTGCTGGGTCCGTGAGCCTCCTTAATAATGTCTAACACCGGATTTCTGAGGGCTGCAGTGTTAACTGTCTTTGAGGAATCAGCCATGCTGTTAACTTGAGTGTGGCAAGGCCTGCATGCAGGAGCTTCCCTTCCTGTTGTGTGAGAAGATCTGCAGTGGAGGGCAAGAAAAAGGGAGGGTGCATTTTCATGCTGAGGAGCATGGAGTACCAGTGCTGCCTTGGCCAATCTGGAGCAATCAGGATAGCACTTAGTCCTTCTTATCTGATCTTGAGTAGAACCCTGGGCATCAGAGGAAGTGGGGGAAAGGCATACATGGACTGGCTGCCCCAGTGGAAGGAGAGGGTGTCCATCCTCCAGGCTTCTGTGTGAAACTGTCTTGAGCAGAACTTGGCCAGTTGACAGTTCTGGTGGCTTGTGAAAAGGTCTATGTCTGGCTCCTCGCAGATGTGAGTGATCTGTATGAAGGTCTCCCTGTGCAACTGCCACTCATGGGCGTCCATGATTTGTCTATTTAAGTGATCTGCCAGGGTGTTTTGCTTCCCTGAGAGGTATTCAGCTAAGAGATGTAGTCCTAGATTTGATGCTGACTGCTAAATTCCCATGGCAAGGCGACATAGGGGGTAGGAATGAGTGCCCCCATGTTTGTTGATGTACCACATGACAGTGGTGTTGTCTGTCCTGATTAGGAGTACCCCTGGTGAAAGAAGCTCTTGAAAGGTTAGGATAGCTCTGTGCACTGCCAGCATTTCTTTCAAATTGATGTCTAGACCTAGAACTTCCTGTTCCCAAAAGGCCTGGGTTTGCAGAGTTCCAGTGTGGGCTCCGCAGGCGTCCATGGTCAAGGTCTGCTTGTGTGGGCAAAGGAAAAAGGGACGTCCCTTGTTTAGGGAGCATGCCTGGGCCCACCAGAGGAGTTCCTTCTTCAAGCAAGGAATTAGTGGTAGTTGGTGCTCCAGAGACTGGGAGTGTTGGCACCAGAGGTTCCTTAGGTACTACTGCAGTTTCCGCATATTCAATCTGGCCAGGGGTACCAGCAGGATGCAGGAGGCCATGTATCCCAGGGCTAGTAATATTTGCTTAGCTGTGAGGTGGGCCTTTTATGCCAGCTGGTAGAAGAAGGACTGCAGAAAGGTCTGCTTCGGGGGGGGGGGGCAGGAAGGCCATTTGCTTGGATGTGTATAGCAGCGTGCCCAGGAAGGTAATCCTGCGTGTGGGTAGCAGCTGGGATTTCTCCATGTTTATGACAAACCTTGGTGAGGTCAGTATGGTCTGCACAAAGGAAAGGTCTTGTAAGAGCTTTTCCTTGGTTTCTGCCTAAATGTGTATGGGTCTCTCTTTGCAGTAAGCAAGGACTGGAGCCAAATACTTTGTAAAGACTCTGGCAACAGTGGATAAGCCAAAGGGCAGTGCAGAGAACTGAAATAGTTGGGACCCTGCTCTGAACCTTAGTTAACTCCTGCAGGACTCTCTGATAGGGATATTCAGGTAGGCATCCTTCAGGTCTAGGGTCACTAGCCAAGCTTATGGTAGGAGCATAGGCAGTAGTTTTTGTAGTGTCAACATTTTGAATTTTGTAACCAGAATGGACAGATTCAGGGTAGAGAGTTCTAGGATAGGGTGCCATGTGCCCTCTTTTCTGGGAACCAGGAACAGCCTTGAGTAAAATCCCTTCCCAGTCTGTTCCTTGTTCACAAATTCTAAAGCACCCTGGGCAGAAAGTTTTTGATCTGGCGAATAGCTTCTGCTGTCTGGTTTACAGGGACATCTGGGCAACCTGATCTCCTTGTTTTTTTCTTTGAAATAGAATCTGTACCCTCTGGTAACAATTTTCAGGACCCATAGATCTGAGGTGATGGCCTGCCAGTTTTCTAGGAAGAGGGAAAGTCTCCCCCCCAGCTTGTCTGGCGACATGGGAGGCAGAGGAGAGGGGAGGGAGTCATTGTGATTCTCTGGTGAAGGAAGTGGGCTTAAAACTCTCCTGTCTTGGAGGGGCTGTGGACCACTGCCTCATTCTTTGTTGGTTGTGTGCCTGTCGCCTAGGGGTTCTGTCTCTGAATCCCTTTCTCTGTATTGGCTTAGCCTGAGAGGGAAAGAACCAGTGCTTGGTAGGGAAGTTTCTGCTGAATCTGGGAGGATGCACCTGCAAAAATTCCTTAACAGTCTGCATGGATTTGGCTTTGTCCTCCATTTTTTGATGACCTCCTCAGCCTTGGGGCCAAACAACTGCTCTTTATCCAAACAGGCATCTAAAAGTTTGGATATTACCTGGTCAGGCAAAGGTTGCTCCCTTAACTATACATGCCTTCTGATAACTGATCCTGTAGCTGCAGCCCTGGTAGAGGCTTCCAAGGCATCATAACCATAATGTAAGGAATGCTTTGCTACCTGAGAGCTTGACTGTATGAGGTCTGCTAATTCTCTGGTAGTGTTACTGTCAGGCAAGGCAGATATTTTCTGTTTAATGAGTTTGAGCACATTCTGCTGGAATTTGATCATATGAAATTGACAGATTAAAGCCCTAACGGCTAAAGTGGCTGACGTGTAAACCTTTTTACCCATCCTGTCTAGAGCTCTGCTTTCTTTGTCAGTTGGGATGGGTTTTTCAAAGAGCTTGCTCCAGTTCCCTTAGGGCCCTAAGTAATTACTTCAGGGTCTACAGTAGGGGTTTTAAATAAGTATTTGTGAGAGTCTTGCATCCTGTAGTATCTATCAGGTTTTCTGGATGCAGGAGGGAGAGAGTCTGGAGATAGGGTTGAATCTAGAAAAATATCCTCTACTACATCCAGGATAGGAGGAATGGCCAGAGGCTTATGCTTGTACTGAGGCAGATCTAGAAATTTTTCAAAAGTGTAATAAAATAAAGTACAGCTATTCGCTTGGTTCCTGATTTGTTTTTTGAAAAATTCATGGTCTTTTTTGGACTTTGTGCTGTGTGTACTTGAGCAGGTCTAGAAATTCTCTGAGTCTCTTTTTAGATTGGGGGAAGTCCCGGGTCTCCCACTGAAAATGTTCTTTAAGATTGTTTAGAGTTTCCCAGAAAAAAAGGTCCTCAGGCGGAATTGGATCATCAGCATCAGAGTCCTCGAATGCTGCTAAGGGCTGGTATTCCATGTCTGACTCCTCCAGATCTGAATCCACTGATTCTTGGTCTGTGAAGACCTCTGGGGGGGGGTCTCTTTTTCTTTTTCTTTTGGCTGGTGTGGAAGGGGGAGGTTGGCTACCCCTGATCAGAGTCATCAGGTCCTCTGCCATTCTGAGAAGTTGTTGTGATTGTGGGGCTGGCTGGCTAGAAGTAGGTCAGTGGCTAGGGCCCTGTTGAGGTATCTTTTTGGGGGTAGATTTTGTCTTGGGCCTAGATGGTTCAGTAGCCATATACAGAGTCAATTTGACCGGCAGCGTAGTCATCGGTCTAATCTTGACTTCAGATGTCGGTGGGGGCTCCACGGAAGGCAGTGTCTGCAAAGCGGATCCTGACCCAATTGCGTGAGGAACAAATGACATCAGGGAAGGAGGAGGTTGATCTGGTGGCATACAGGACTCCAAATGGGTCTCTGTAGAGACCTGCAGTGCATCGTCGGCTGTTGTCAGGGATTACGAATGCGCCTCACTGAGTTTAGCTGCAATCTTGCTTTGCGAAAGGGTGGACAGTTTGTCTGTGGTCATCAGAGGGCCTAACTTTTTGAGATCTATCCTTGTCTTTGTCTTTTTTCTTCCTAGGAAAGTCAATAACTGCCTGAGAGACTGACGCCATTTCGTGTAGCTGGAAAGACTGTCTAAAATGCCTCATTGCAATATCAAGCTCTTCTTTTTATAGTATGAGCATTAAAGAGGGCACTGAACCGACACCCTGGAATGTCGTGGTCTGGGCCTAAACAGGTGACTCAGAGAGAATAGAAGTGTCAGTGTGGGATCTGCTTTCCACAACTGAGACAGCTATTAACTTTCTCTGACATCAGTTTTAGGCAAGAAAAAATTCCCCAAAAGGGTAATTAGTTTTAGACGGTTGTCTTCACTCTGGCAATGGCCGACCAAAGCACTCGCAAAACTGCTTCTGCTTCAGACTCCACAGCAGGAAAGACTGATGTAATGGCATTGGCTGTCTCCCTTTATAGCCCTGACAACCTGATGTCAGCCACACTCACAAAACGGCCAATACAGGAGGGAAACCTTTACTCTGGTACTCGGGCCGGCCGAGGGCTACCCAGCAGGGATAACCCACAAGTGATGACTGCAACAGTGACACACGAAGAACATCCACTGCTTATTCTTTGGGGAGAGAGGCAGGATTTCTTGGAGGTAATGGCTCTTGTGGAAGTGAGGGGATTGTCCTCACTGGTCATCCATTGGCATTTCCTTCTCTTTTGCTTCACAGATTATGTAAGGGAATTCATCTAAACATCAGAAAAAAAAAAATCTGAAGCTACATCTAATGATTGCCTGAACGATGGCCCCACCCAGTCATCTCTTACTTCTGTGATGGAGAACATGTAGATAGATTGAACTGGGGAGGGTGGGGGTGCAATAATTGATAGCAGGGACAGAACACTCAAGAAAGAAAGAAAGAAAGAAATACATAAACAAGTAAAAAAAAAACATCTTAAATTACTTGACAGAAAACTCTAACCAAGACAATAAATGAATATAAACAAATGCAATGGCCTCATTTTATGCAATGGCATTAAAGAAAGCTTTTCATTTAGCATATGCTTTTCATGGGTAACCATTTGAAATGAAGGAACCCGCTAGAGTGAGTCCCAAAATACATAGATCGAATGGCTAAATGACTGAGATGCTATTTCTTGGACTATTCCCTTTTCTCTGTGGTATGGTGAGCTTGAATTCGGGATATATAAGTTCACGGGGTGCAGGAGGGCTTACCCCCATCCCCCACAAAAACAAGTTTAAAAAAGAGTGATTTTTGAAATTTTCTATTCTCCTGTGTTACCTGTCTTTTTTTTTTTTGGGGGGGGGGGTGTCAGCACTCGATATATTAAGTGTTGACATTTCAGTAGGGAGCCTTTTTCATGAAGACTTAAAATTCACCGCCATTTGCTTTCATTATAAAGTAAAATATTATCTACATCACCAGCTTCCAGTTCACTTTTAATTTTACAAACTCCCACGTATGAAACAAAATATGAGATGTATCATTGAACAAAATATGCAGTACAAGAACACAATCTTAGCAACACACTCTACTATTCTAAACCTAAATTGTTAGTTTTCACTAGATAAAAGGAGCTTTAGGAACATACAACTAAATAGCAAATTCCATATAACTCCCCCTTCCCCTCACCAAAACAAAATAAATAAAACTTTAAATCTGTGTAATAGCCTTACATATGAAAGCTTAAAAGAATTACCACACTGCACCTGCACATTTTATTGCACTTCCCACACAAATGCATGCCCTACAACCTCATGAGTCCTGGCAACAACAGATTAAAATGTTAAATGTCTATTTATTTCAAAAACAGCCTAAGGAACACCAGCTGAACATTATTGCCATTTGACTCTCTAATTAAAATACTTCAGTGCTTAAACAAGGCATCTCTCAATATGGCTATTAACAGCTTACTTAGTAATTAAAGCACTCTACAAAAAAATAACATTCATGCAAAGAGCATCAACGGATGTTAATCTATCAATCCAATGCTGTTAACTCAGATCTGACTATTAACAATAATCCCATGAACAGCCATCGCCTTCTTCAGAGTTTATAAGGCAAGTAGGTAACAGAAGTAGATTTTTAGGCCTTTTTTCCATCACACACACAGACACACACACACACACACACACACACACACACACACACACACACACACACACACACACACACACACACACACACACACACATTCTACAGATGTCATCTTCTACTTCTTTCGGCTTTTCCCGGTTAGGGGTCGCCACAGCAGATCATCTGTCCGCTCATGATTGGCAGTGAAGTTAAATCTCTGCTCTTGTACAGTGCCAGTGGCTTGTTAACAACATGCAATATACAGTTCTTGCAATTACAGAAATTGCTAAAATATAAAAAGGTTCTGGAAGTTTTAAGAAAGAAAATAATCAAAATTACAATGGCATGTGTCAAAAGCTTCTTTTTTATTTTATACCTTAGGCTTGACGACTGAATTAAATTATTTTTTGTGCCTCAATCACTTCTCACAGCAGCAAACAGGTATAGATTAAAATGCAAACTTACTTATCTTCCAGTCCCAGATTGTCATAAAAAAAAATGACAGTGATAAATCTGATAAAAAAACACTGTCTACTGTGTAACTACTAGTTGAGTACCTCACAAAGAAAATGTATAGTTTTGAAAAAATATTTAAAAAAATTCAAATAATTACTGACCCCTTTTAATGATTAGCAATCAAAAATCCTCAGTGGAATTTATGTTTGCACTATAACATATCATTTGGTTGCAAGATCATAAACATTTATTAATGCAATCGGATGAAATTATGGCCATGATACTGTCCCTTTCAGTTTTTCTTTCGAAAGAAGAAGTGATTACAGCAAAAGTAACTGTGTGCGTTTGTGTGTGTGTGTGTGTGTGTGTGTGTGTGTGTGTGTGTGTGTGTGTGTGTGTGTGCATGTGTGTTCGTGTGTGTGCGTGTGTGTGTGCGTGTGTGTGTGCGTGTGTGTGTTGTGTGTTTGTATAGGAGGTGTCATGTTTATAATGTAAAATCTGCAGCATATACTAGCCCCATTTCACCTGAAACAATTTTAATTTTTTTCTTATCTCTGTATAGTATAATTCAAAGGTATTTTGAATGCTCAAATCCAGCTACTAAGCTACTAACTCTACTAGGACAATAAAGATCCACCTGAAGTAAAAAAAAAAAAAAAAAGAGAGAGAGCGAATTTGTTAAATTAAGCGCTTTCATCCACTAAGCCCGTGGACTTTATCAGAATCTGAAGGCAGTGTGTGGAGAACACATTGTTATACACATCTACCCAATAAGGTGTGCCCACAACAATGACTGACACTCCATAATTACATATTAAAAGAGCAACGTAGCAAACTACCCAGTATCACTTAAAACCATATATAATACATAATAAGTCAATGTCGACTGTATAGGTACAACAAAAAATACATAAAATTAAATACATCATGAAACTCTAGTTCCACAATAAAAAATCCATTTAAAATTACAACAAACAAAAACAATTCAACCCTGTTTTTTTCTAATTTCCAACACAGGGTTAATAGGAACATTGTCGTTAATACCTGGGGGTTTGTTACATTGAGTAATAATGGCCATTTTACCTCTTTTTCCTCCAATAAAGTCTTAATATTACCACCCCTAGGGTTAACCCTAGTGTATGTGGATCTGATCCTGTACTGACATATACTAATTCAAGTTCTGGGAAAGTAAACTTGCCAAGCCAAAATATCTGCTAGTTGTTGTCACTGTTAACTGGGCAACTGCTAAAAGATGAATTTTTGGGTAATTAAATGCTTACTCATGCAGAATTATTTTGAACACTGAAAGCTATCCTAACATGGGAACTTGTAGTCAGACAATTGTCCAAAAGCATAAACAATGGTAGCAGATACAAAGAAAAACCCACATATAAAAAAAGAAAGACTCCAAGGCTCACTGCATACAAATCTGCAAAGTAAACGATGCATTAAATTGGGGACAACCTTGAGTAAGTTCAGTAACTATAAAGAATTAGTTAAATCAGCAATAAGAAGTCTCCAACTCTATTTTCAAGCTAATATTAAAAAGGTACCCCTAACCGGGAAAAGCCGAAAGACACAACAACAACAACTTAGGTAGTAGAACAAATTTATTAAGCCCTATGTTAATACCAATACCTCATTAATTAACTCAGTGAGTCATAAAATAATTTTTCAGGGAGAACTGGAAAGGGTTACAAATAAACATTCATACAACTGGTACACAGAAAAATTAAGAAAATGGGAAGAAGGAACAAGTGGAGAGACAGCTGGAAGTTTTGAAGCAATAGAAGGCAGAACTCATCTAATAATTAAATGGGAAGGAAAGTCTGCTTTGTGTAAAGATGTTTCTTTTAACTTTCTGCTAAACTAGGCCGGTAATTTTGATTTTGATTCCTTCAGTATCACCATCAGAGCTAAAAAGAATTGCTGCCTACCTATACCGCTATTTAGTTCTTAAAGAAATGTCTGGGTCACATGAAAACTGGATTTAACTCTGCTGTGATCAATTTTGGTCCATAAAACCTATTATCTCACCTTTATGTTTGCTTTACAATTAGTAATTTAAGTAACCTATCAGTTTGTTAGGTCATGTAGCCGTAATTCAGAAGTGTCCATGTTTGTCACTGGAAGCTATACTTTGGTTAAAAAGAGGCAAAGCTGCCTACGGCTGAATTAATTTCTAAATCTTTTTTTATACAGTTGTAATACATGACTAGCAGCCATTCAGACTTCTGAAGAATAACCACTGTTCCAAAATAAAACTAAGCTACTGGTGTTTTGAAGGGTGGACACACTCAATAGCAGTGATGCAGGTATAGTACCTAGTATCATACAATGTCATATAGACAGGAGCTGGTTTCAGTGAAAATATATTCTATCCTGAGATGAATTAGGCAAAAGGACTTCAAGCCAGATTTCAAAAGACTTGCTGACAGTGCAAATTACTTACTCATTGACACGGAGACCAGGTCTTTTGGAATCTGGCCTCCAGTGTAAGCCTGTTTATAGATAGGGCTTATACTGAAGCAAGTCTCTTACACCAACAGCAAGTCTTTCAGAATCAGGACAAACCTACACTGAGAAGAACTCTTTTGGAATCTGACACTTCACTGTCTGAAAAGCAACAGTTGCACAGAGCACAATACTAGTCAGGGTTACTGAGGAAATATGACAAGCAACTTATCCTACCACCATACTACTGCAACTGCTGCCAAAAATGAAGGAAATCATCTAGCCCATAGCTAAAGGCATGCTCTGCTACATAGATTCATAGGTTCATAGGTAGGTAGTAGGCTATTGGCCCTAGGGCCTATATAAGCCTAGCCAAAAAGGTACCCTGTCGTTTGCCACCCAAGAAAATTATTTTCCTGTGCCCCTGTCGAGCAGAGCCAGAGAAGTGATCCCTGGGATGAATTTCCTATCTCCCATCCAATCATCAAGAGTTTTCTTAAACAGTGCTAATGAGGAGCTTTGTTTGATATAGATAAGTAGTTTGTTCCAGAGTATAGGAAGTCTCTGGGACAGGAATCTATCCCTCCAGCATGTTCTGTTTATTGTTGTGACAAGGTTTAGGTCCCTAGAGCGTGTAGCTCAGAAGGATTGGGATTTCTTTAAGTGGCATGTCCAACAGCTCTGGGTTTGACATAGCTTTGTATGTTAGGCAGAGATCGCCTCTGAGTAGGTGATATGCAACAAAGTAAAGCTGGTGATTTTTGAGATGGTCTGTGTAGGGCATCTGTTTGAGGCCAGTAATCCTCTTTGTGAGGTGTTTCTGTGGCTTTTCCAGTTCTTGTAGATGTCTTGTGAGGTACATACCAAAAGGGGCACTGTATTCTGTAATGGGTGTAATGAGTGATGAGTAGAGGGGAACAATGACCTATTTTTTCCTGGATGAGAAACCTTTTGTGATGAGGTGCACCACGTAGAAGAATTTCCTGACTACTGTGCCGATGTGATTATCAAAGGAGAGACTACTGTCCACCTGTGTCCCAAGGTCTCTTATCACACTTCGGTGTTAGGTAGACTACCGCCTATGTGGTAGTTCATGGATACAGACTTTTTGCCAAAAGGGATGACAATGCACTTTTTGGCATTGAGCTTGAGGCCATGACTTTGACACCAGTCATCTGTCTCAGTGACGCCCTTTTGTAGGATGTCCACATCGTTAGGAGTTTTGATTATGGCTCCTAGTATGCAGTCATCTCCGAACTTCGTTAGCCAAAGACCTTCTGTGTTAGCCTGTACATCAGAGAAGTAGATACCAAACAGGAGAGGACCTAGGACTGAACCCTGTGGTACTCCACTTGTCAATGGTATGAAGAGTCACTGTAGTCCATTACAAGTGAGATTAGCCATGAATAAATAACAGCTGATGACAGAACTGCAGGAGGTGTCTGCTATAAGAAAATAGTCACAAAGTGTAACACAGAATGCATATTCAGGGCAAAGAGGGGCAGGCAGTCACCACTAAGTATGTCTGCCTTTTATAAATTTATTCACCCCCCCTTGGAGGAAATGAAAAATTAGCAATTGCTACAAAGAGAAATACAAAGATGTTTTAGTTAACTTTAGTGACCTAAGCAAATGTTATCATGGGGATGGGTTTGGCTTAATGGTTAAAATCTTTACTTCATAGTCACAAGTTACAGGATTTGATTCTTTCCTTTGGAAGGGTAATTTGCTAGGCTTACAATGGCCCACAAAGGCAGCTAACCTAGTACTTACCTATGAACCTATGGTGGTAGAGAAGAAAATAATACAATCAGTAACCCATACTTATATATATATATATATATATATATATATATATATATATATATATATATATAAGCTATAACTGGCAATATGAAAAATAAATGCCCATTGTGATGAGCCCTATTTACCCCAGGGCAGTAACTAAGGAGTCTCAATCCTCACCACTATCTCCGTAAGGGAGTGTCACTAAAAGCAGGGATAGAAAAACACAATTTCCCCTAGAGTATGCCAGGAACAGGTTCCAAACCTCGGACTAGACTATATGCTTCACTCCAGGTCCCCAAATGAGTCACCCCACTAACCACTGCAGAACATTGTGTCCTAGTTCTAGGTATCTGGCACACTGACTCTTAAATATCTGAGATTCACACATACACACACTCTTGGGAAAGACTGACACAGATTTGCCTGTTGTGTTTCTTTGCCCAAATTACAAGGTAATGGCTACCACCAATGAAATACCACAGTACCCTTCAAAAGGGGTATTCAATTATATTGGGTAAAAATAGATATTGAAACAAATGGCAGCATGTATTCCAAGCAGGAAGGCTTTTCACAGTGGCACTTGTGTTATCACAATAAGCATCAACACTCTCAAGTTATTACAAATATTAACTAAAATAACCAGCCACAATGAGAGGTAGTAAAACATTTAATGATACATAAAAGGATTTAAAACATGTAAATACTGGAAAATTGATTCCAATATACATCAGAGTTTCAAACACAGGAAATATGAAAATAATACTGTAGGATAGATCTCACACTGACTTTAGAAAACCTCTAAATATCTAGCTGTAGTTAATTGACTATCTGAAAATTAACTGTCCCTATTTAATCTAAATACTTTAGCAAGGCAAGATTATTTTCTGAATTCTCAAAGGTAAGATGTGAAATGATGTCCCTACCCCAGGCTGTTGTCTATCTTCAACAAATAGAACAACTACTCTCCTGGAAACAACTGGACTACTGCTTCTTCTGAACAGCTCTGAAAAACAACTACTGAACAATAACTGAACAACTGACTCAGAATATACTTTTTATAGCAGATCTTTTTCAAAAGTAACAGGAAGCTACCATGAGAATTTTTCTCTCATGCCAGACTTTGAAAAGTAAACAAACAGCTGCAGTGAAGATTCTATTCTCCCAGCCCTGGTACACAATGACATCACATTTAGGTCAGCTGACTCTGGCATAACATGCTTTCAGAATTCTCTGTACAAAGATTATGTACATTTGGTCAACCAGAAGAACACAGTTCGACATTCAAACATATTGCATAAATCAGTGTGATAAACAAAAGACATACATTTATTTACAACATTATAGCTAGTTATGCTGGCATATGTAAGACAGGGTAATTTACAATTATTTATAATTATTTAAAACCTTCAGCCAGTCATGCCAGCACAGATAACAATATCTAATATCCTCACATTCCCCCCCCCCTTTGAAGACTCAAGCTAGATTTTCAAGTGACCCTGGAAAATCATCAATTGAGAAAAATGGAGCTGACTGAATATGTATCAACCCACACCCTGTCTCGAGAATATATCTGCACTGACATTGCTGTAATTTGGACTGACTACCATAAAAGAGTCATTTCAAACCTTCTTTAAGTTTTTGGAATGCCTGCTCACAATCTATGGTCCACACTACCTTATCAGGCTTGTTTTTCCTTGTCAGGTCAAAAAGGGGTACATATATTGTACTATAGTTAGGAACAAATTATCTGCAGAACCTTGCTATCCCTAAGAATGCTCTCACCTGCTTTTTGGTAACAGGGACAGGCCATGCTTGAATAACCTCCACTTTGGCAGGTTATGATCTAATTTGAACACTCCCTGCTCTATGTCCTTGGTGGCAGACCTCTGCTATACCCACCTGACACTTACTAGGCTTAATGGTCAACCCAACCCCTTTTAATCTACCTAAGACCTCCCTGAGATGTTGAAGGTGCTCTTGCCAGCAATGACTGTAAATGGCAATATCATCCAAATAAGTGAGAGCATAGTCTCCAGCTCCTATTAAGTTATGACCTACTAACATTGGCAAGGTTGCTGGGGCATTCTTCATCCCAAAGGGCATCCTTGTAAACTCATATAATCCAAAAGGTGTTACAAAAGCTGACATCTGTCTAGCAATGAGAGTCAAAGGCACCTGCCAGTATCCCTTGGTCAGATCAATAGTGTTCAGATACTTGGCCCCACCCAAATGTTCTAAAGCTTCATCAGCTCTAAGTATGGTGTAGGCATCTGAATCTGTATAACTGTTTAACTTTCTGTACTATATACAGAATCTTACACTACCATCTTTCTTTGGTATCAACACTACTGGGGAAGCCCAAGATCGATTGGACTCCTGGATTACCCCCAGCTCCAACATCTCCTTTATCTCCTCTTTCAAAGTCTGTTTAACTTGCTCAGGCACCCTATAAAGGAACTTACTTAATAGGCCTTTTGATTCTGTATCCACATGGTGCTGCACTAGGTGGGTGCACCTAGGTTTCCCAGTGAACATGCCCCCAGACTCCTGTAATATTTTTGTATTTCTTTAACCTGAATAGGGGATAGCCATATAGATATTGCTATCTCTCCCACAGAAGTGGCAGTCTGAGCCTCACTGAGAAGATCAGTCATCAGATCCCCCTCAGACTCCTCCTTCCATCCACCACAAATACTCAGCACCAGGGCCTCCCTATCCTGTTATATTTTCATCATGTTAACATGGTACCACTTATGTCCCTGCCTCTTACCTACCTAATGGCACTGCTCACAGGTCCTGCAGTACCTTGTTACATTCTTTGCAATCCCAGGCCAATAAAAAGTCTGCATAATGTGTCTCTTAATATGCTTTATGCCCATATGACCTGCAAAAGGAATGTCATGGGCTATGGCTAGAAGTGCTAGATGGTAGGCTATGGGCACTGCCAACTGCTGTATTACCTCACCCTCTAGTCCTCCCTCAGGGGCCAACTCTCTGTGCAGTAACCTTTTGTTCCAGTATACAGAATCCCTCTTTCCTTGATCATTAGCTGCCTCCTTAGCTACCACTCTCAAGCCTCGTAAAGTAGGATCCAAAAGCTAAGCCTGCCTCAACTCTGTTTTTTAACCTCTCCCAGCTCCCCTTCCACAGGAAGCCTAATACCATCTGATAGCGGTGCCTGACTGTCAGCCTGGGTACTACCACTCACCTCTGTCCTTGCAGTCACCAGGTCCATGGGAACACCAGTACCTACCAGCAGGTGTGGTTCACCTTCAGGCTCACTGTTACAAGGAAGCTTCCTCCCTGAAATAACCACATCACCAGCCCCAGCTTCAAACATAGGATCTGTCAGGGTCTCCCCCAGGCTACATGACTTATGTGCCTGTCTCCAAGCTTGACTGCATATAACTGCATGCACACAAGGTACTACATGATCAAAATCATTCCCTGTTAAGACATCTGTAAGGATATCCTCAAACACACCTACCTGCTTGTTCCCTTTTCCACTCTCCCAGTCAAGCTGAACCCTAGCCAAGTGTATTTGGAATGGGGTGCCTCCTACAACTCTAACTGGTGTGGACTGCCCAAGCAAGTATTGCTCCTCCTTAATCACTGCAGGCCTCAGAATGGTTACATCAGAAATGGTGTCTGTCTTAGCAGTGGCCTGTCTTCCATCCACTAATACAGGATAAAAATGTTGGCGATAATTTGGCACTTCTGTTGTTTCCGCACAACATACCACTGGCACTCTGTCATTCCCACTTGCTGGCTCCCTCACCTTTATTTCTTCCCTTGTTTCAATGGACATTTGTATGCTACATGGCTCCTCTGATTACATTTGAAACATCTAATCCCTGATCCTGACCATGTGCTTGAACTAGTGGCTTCCCCTGTTACTGGTGAACTTTGTTGGAGTGGTTTAGGCTGTCCCTATGGGTTCCCTTATGTGCATATGCAGCACTGGGTATCCCTGTCTTATACAGTGGTGCCCTGCTTGCTAAGTAGAGATCCCCTTTTCTCCTCAACTCATTTGCACAGTTACACTCTCAGTCTGCCAACCAGATCCTCATGTCCTCAGGCAAAGTGCTGAAAGCTCATTCCCTCAGCAAAAGGTCTGCCAGTCCTTCAAAAGGGGTGACCTGACACCCACTCACCCACCTGTGAAAGTAAGTACTTAAATCAGTAATGCAATCACATACACTTTCATCTGCCTTGCGTCTATGTTCACAAATTATTTTCTATACATTTCAGGGGTTAATTTAAAAACAATCAAGTAAACATTGTTTTACAGTATCATAATTCAAACAATCATATCATAAAGTTTATCAATTGCATTAACAGCTCTACTATGGAGTAAGAGGGTCAGTAACTGTACCCAGAGCCCTTGGTCAACATTATGTTGTTTACATACCCCCTCAAATATATGAATAAAGCTATCAAAGTCATCTCCCTCCTTGTACTGAGGAAAAAGTTTACTGACCTTTATTTCTTCTGGGTTTTATTCATTCCTTTCTCAATTACCATCATAACCCTGTCAAAAGGTTAGGAGCACCATTTCATGATGTCTCTGCCTCTCATTTTCTTTAGCCTCCATCTTCAAATGCCTGATCTCCAATTCCTTTTCATGCTGACAGTGCTTCTATCTCTCTCTCTCTCACTCTCCCTCTCTCTCTCCCTTTCTTCAGTCTCCAGTTTGAATCTCCTTAACTCCAAATGAATTTTTAAGTCCTCTGTGGAAAAGGTGAACTTTCCTGTCTCAGAAGGCTATTTATCCACAATTCCAAACTGGATATCCTCTGAGCTTCTGGTCTGCTCTGTGACTGCAACTAAGGCTGAGATCATTACTTCCTTAGGCAGGTTGGCATCAACCACTCCTTTGACTTCACACACCTTGGTCAACTGTTTACTTGTCAACTTGCTATAATCTTCAGCTGGTATCTTTGCCTGCTGTCTGTGACTAAACTGAATAAAAATGAATAAAACTCTTGTGACAATGAAATTCTGTATGTTTATCTTGTGGCTGCCGAGCAAGTATACCTCAGTGACAGCTATCCACAAGCTACTAAAGCTCAATTAAAATCCCACACTGCTGGCCAATATGTGAAGAGCCTGCTTTACCCGAGAGCAGGAGTCATGATCCTCATCACTGTCTCTGGTAAGGGAATGCCACTAAAAGCAGGGATAGAAATACACAATTGTCCCTAAGAGTACCCCAGGAACAGGTTCCAAACCTTGTACTGGGCTATATGCTTCACTCCAGGTCCCCAAATGTGTCTCCACACTAACCACTGTAGAATACTTTGTCCCAGTTCTAGGTATCTGATAGACTCACTCTTAAATGTCTGATATTTGCACATACATACACTCTTGGGAAAGACTGACAAAGATTTACCTGCTATGTTTCTTTGCACAAATTATAAGGTAACAGCTGCCACCAGTCGAATACCACAGTACCCTTCAACAGAGGTGTTCAATTATGTTGGGTAAAACTAGACATTGAAACAAATATTAGCATGTATTCCAAGCAGTAAGGCTTTTTGCAGGCCCTGGTATTATCACAATAAGCATAAGCACTCTCAAGTTATTAAAAATATTAATTAAAATAACCAGCCACAATGAAATGTAGTAAAACATTTAATGATAAACAAAAGGATTTAAAATGTGTAAATAATGAATAACTGATTCCCATAAACATCAGAGTTTCACACACAGGAAATATGAAAATAATATTGTAGAACAGATCTTACATTGATTTTAGAAAACCTCTAGCTATCTAGCTGCAGTTCTCTAACTATCTAAAGATTAACTGTCCCTATCTAATCTAAATACTTTAGCAAGGCAAGCTTATACTCTGAATTCTGCAAGGTAAGATGAGAAATTATGTCCACATGCCAGGCTGTTGTTTGTCCTCACTGACTGGAACAACTACTTTCCTGGAAACAACTGGACTACTTATTCGGAACAGCTCTGCAAAACAACTACTGATCAATAACCGAACAACTGACTCAGAACTTGCCTTTTATAGCAGATCATTTTCAAAAGCAACAGGAAGCTGCCATGAGAATTCTACTCTCATATCAGACTTTGAAAAGTAAACAAATATCTGCAGTGAAGATTCTATTCTCCCAGCCCTGGCACACAGTAACATCACATTTAAGTCAGCTGACACTGGCATAACATGAATTCAGAATATTCTTTTCAAAGAACATGTACATTTGGTCAGCCAGAAGAACACTCTTTGACATTCAAGCATCTTGCATATATCAGAGTGATAAATAAAAGACATAAACTTATTTACAAAATGATAGCTTGTCATGCTGGCATATGTAACACAGGGTAATTTACAATCATTTACAAAACGTCAGCCAGTCATGCTAGCACAGATAACAACATCTAATATTCTCACAGCCATATCCATTAGATAGAATAATGTTAATCACAGACTGCTTTCTGTATCAGATCTGACCACTCAGTGGTGTAAAAACTGACTGTGATTTGGTTACATTGAATAATGTTGACAAAATGACCATGAGTATTTGCTGGTGCTGACTAGTTGAGGACTTGGCCTACTCTTACTTATACTAGAGACCAATACCAATGTTGAGAGGGCTCTATGTGACCCTACTGGACTGTATGTGCCCACCATAAAACCCAGCAGCCCTGAATCAGTAAACTACTGACTAGCCAGTCTGCAGTTGCCCAGCAAGAATTACCTGTAATAACTCAGACTCCAGTGTACAAATATGGCAGCATTCATAATCTCACCCTATGCCCCACAACGGGGTTGTGATAATGAGGGAAAAAGTGTATTTAGGCAACAGTTGCAGGATATACTAGATAAAGTGGGACAAAATGAGTTAGTGGTAGTAATGGGGGACCAGAATGCTCATATTGAAGCTGACAGAACAGGATGTGAGTAATGCCTAGGTCTTCATGGGCAGGAGGTCAGGAATAAAGGATATGGACTTTCTAGACTTCTGTCTGGTAAATAGCTTGATGGAGACAAATGTGGTTCATCTAGACTGACAGTCACACAATATCCCATACAAAAGTAGTCAACATACAACTCAGGTAGAGTTCTTCTTAGTAAGAAAATGGCAATTCAGGTTGAATCAGAGATTGCAAATTCATTTCCAGTGTAACAGTAAGTTTCCAGCATTAACTACTGGTAGCCACAATCAGCAAAAAGCAATGGATAGAGAAGACTCTAAGATAAACAGACACTACTAGTCTGAAGACATTGTAGATGAGTGCAGGGAAAGCACAAAGAGTTCAAGGAAATATTCAGGGCTCTAGCACCTCAGAAAAAAAGAAGAAAAGGGGTGGAGCCAAAGAATAATGGCAGCACCTTAAAACAGAGTGTGTTCTAAAGAACAGATAGAGCAGGTATGGAAATAAGGTACATAAGGAAAGCTGGTTGTGAAAAGCAAAAAGAAAAAATGACTCAGATTAAGAAGGAATACTGTCTGCCCATCAAATAGACCAATACATCAGTCATAATGACAAAGAGCAAGCCATCAGAGAAACTCTACCATCTTCTTTAAAGTAAGTAAGCAGATGGCAAAAATAAAGTGTATCAGGTTGCATGCAAAGATATTAAAATAAAAATATACTTCTTAGACACCAAAGGGATGTCAGTAACAATCTGTTCACCAGTCTAGTGGACAATAAACACAGGCAGAAGGAATACTTCCAAGAGTTTCTGAATAAAGAAAACCCTACTGAAATTATACTGCACCCTGCATAAGTTACAATAAAAAATGCACCCCAGATAAAAGTAAGCATATCACTAAGAGCAGCAGGCTCAGATAAAGCCATGGCAGATATGATCAAGATGGTGGATGAGGTAAGTTAGAAATGGTTCCTGATGGTACCCATTTTGGTATGCAGAGAAAGTTAAGTACCAGATGACTACAGAATAAGTATTCTAGTGCTAGTGCATATGAGGACAAAGGGGACATGCACAACTGTGGGCAGTACAGATGTATCAAACTCCTGCCACACTGCATGGAAGCACGGGAGTGGGTATTTCATAAGATAATATGTAGGGTAGTAGAAAGCAAGATGGAAGATGAACAGCTCAGACCCAGATCGGGATGCAGCACAACCATTATAATGCTTGTAGTTAGGCACACAGTGGAGAAGAGGATGGTGAAGACAGAAGAGGCCAACTGGCCTTTCCTAGATTTGGAAAAAGCATATGGCATGGTCTCAAGAATGCTGATTTGGGCAGTCCTTCAATGGCACAAAGTCCCAGATTCATTTTAAAAATAGTACAGGCTATGTACATGGACCCTATGACAGAAGTAGGGACAGAGTTTACTCAAAGATGGGTTCCAAGTAGGAGAGGGTGTACATCAGGGTTAAGCTCTGAGCCCACACTGGTTAATACTGGTGGAGAACTACATTCACAAACAGGTCAGAGGGGACAGATCAGCATAGCTGCTGTATGCAGAAAATGTGGCATTACAAGCAGACTCTGAAGAAGAACTTCAGCAACAGTACATCAGAAGAAATTGAGTACACACAAGACCATTTTCCTTGCAGCAAGAAGGGGAAGTCTGAAGAAGCTGAAAACTAAGATAGGAGGGAAAATAATGTAACTAATTAACAGCTTCAATTTTCTGAAAGGGGTGGTTGAGGAGAAGGGAAGTTTGAATAAGGAGGTCGAAGCTAGAACCATAAGGGATGCAGCCAATTATCAAAGAATATGAGAGGTGAATGTATTACAGAAGACTGCCAAAAAAGCTGCAAAGTAAGGTTCACATAACAATGCTGTACCATTTGCTTCTGTATGGCACCGAAACCTAGGAAGTGAAGACAGAGTAGCTAAGGAAGCCTGAGGTGATCAAGATGAAGTAGTTAATATGGGTGTTAGGATGTACAGTGTGGGAGAAAAGAAGGAATGAGGACAACAGAACAGAGTCCAAAATGGCCACAGTTACAGATAAGGTCAAGAAGAACAGAATATGGTGGTTTGGTCACATGGACAGAAAAGCAGAAGGTGTTTTGGTGAAACGATTTGCTAATGTAATCCACTGCGATTATGATCAGCAGTTGGGCTCAATGCAAATCTTTATGGGAAAAATACATTAAGAATAATGTTCAGGAGGAGGACTGACATTTATGGGAAGGCAGGATATTGAATGAGTTATGTAATGTACAGAGAAATAGTTGTTGTAAAGAATGAAAACATGTAATCCACAATGTATGTAACTGGAAAAATGATAAGATGGTTTGTTTTCATTTCTATTACTGTATGTGGGCCTATGTCTAAAGTGATAACTCAATAAAGTTGTTAAAAATCAGACAGTGTTACGTTGATAACCACCAAGCTAGTGTTACTGTTCTCCAAAGTAGGAAACCTCAAAGAACCCAAATTTATGTCTAGGGTAATACATCAGGTTTGACATTGTTTTGAAGTAAAACAGGTAAAACATTTACAGTGCTCCACTCCCAAACTGATGGATTAGTAAAGTATCTTAATAAAACTCTGAATACTGTTCTAAAGAAGACAATTGAACAAGATGGTCAGAAATGACATCAGTTACTTCCTTACTACTTGCTTGCTATAAGAGAAGTACACCAAACTTTAACAGGATGTATCCTTTTTGAGCTACTGTATAAGTATTCCCATGAGTTGCTAGACATAGCCATGGAGACTTCATCCATTTAAAAGCATAATATTAGAGTACATAAACTTGCGATATAAACTGAAAATTAGTATGACAAAAGTGAAGGAACATATATATTAAGAGCACAAGAGGAGCAACGGAGGGTGTATAACACAAAAGTCAGAATGAGGGAGTTTAAAACAAGGGAAAAATAATTGTGTTAGTCTCCACTGCCAAAAATACATTTCTATTGAGATGTCAAGAACTTTCTGAGGTGATGGAAAAAAAATGAATAAAGTGAATTACAAGATAAAAGTGACTGGAAACTGAAGACTAGAACAGATATATCACATAAATATGTAAATAATCGTGGAGGGAAACTAATGTTTCTGTAGTGCGGAAGCTAAGTAAGATAACAGAAGAGTAGTGCCTGGCAACTGTATTCATGATGTTCAAATAGATAAAACTTTGTCTAAAGCTCAGAAGCAATATGTGAAATAATTCTCAATGAGAAATAGAGTTTTTCAGAGATACCTGACAGAATTAGTTTATTCAGAATTCTGTCAAACTGGTGTCAAGAGGAAAGGTAAACGTAAAAAACATGCAGGACACCAGCATTCCAAAGAAAACCAAAACGTGGAGAAGTCAGAACAGTGCTCAAACTTAGAAGTATGGAGGAATCCTATAGTGAATGGTGCAGTTCAACTGTCTTTATCCCTAAACCAGACAGCTCAATAAGATTTTGTAATTACTTCTACCAGCTAAATTCAGTATCCATGTTTTGACATGTATCTAGTTCCCTGAGGGAATGAGCTCATTGGCTATGATACGCAAAGTTTTTACACAACCCAGATGTGTCCCTTTGTGAAGACTTTTATTTGGAAGTATTTCTATTTCTACACTCCTAAATTTTTCCATTCACAAAAAGTAAGTGCTGGAGAAAAAACAGGCAATTAACGGCTGAATGGCAACACATATTTTTATTAATGTATAGCTTTAAACCAGTTTTGGAATGGCTTTTAATGAATTATGCAAGCCTAGCCCTCATTGTTTTCTGATTTGTTAAAAAATTGTATATATGTCTTTAAGCGTGCATATTATGTCATCCATGTTCAGTTGTTAATCTTTTTTTGTCACCATGTGGAACATTAATGTACTGAAGAGTCAATCATCTTCGGTATAAACTAGATAGATAGATGATATCTCACGCCAGACTTTGAGGTGCTTTATGTGGAATGTCAAAAGGGTATCCACAGCAATCAAGGCTAATACTATCTTCCAGGAAATGGCTACAAATAAGGGTCAGTGAATATTGTTCTTGAAAGAAAGCTGAAGCAGAAGCATGAGGGAAACACATTTCCGGAAGGAAGAGTGAATGTCTTTATGCCAGAACCGCTAATGCTAAACATGGGGTAGCCTGTACATATTTTATCACGTGCTGAGCCACTGGTGTTTTTTGTCTCTGCTTCAGTTTCTCAAATTATGTAAAGGTCAAAGTTCATTACATCAACTATTACATAATTCAAGGGGGTTTGTCCTTTCTTTGAGTTTGTGTCACCCTATAGATGCTATATTTAATTTCTGAGACTATGTGGGCATGTTAGGGAGTTTGGAAGGCAAGCCTCTCCATGTAAAAAGATGGTTTTACTTTTGGTAAACACAAATATAACCTATTAGTTTACATTTGCGATTACTTTTTTTTTAATGATTTTACTGGTGATTAATGGTAGTCACCGATGAGACTGTTTGATGTTTTCTGTTTTGATCAAATTCACTAGTGATTATTAATTATAATTTAATATGTGTTTATATATATATATATATATATATATATATATATATATATATATATATACACACACACACACACACATATATATATATATATATATATATAGATATATATAGATATAGATACAGATATACATATGTACATATATACATATATATATATATATATATATATATATATATATATATATATATATATATATAGATAGATAGATATAAATATACTATGTATTGTGTGAATGTATAGGTATTGCAGAATTATGTACAAATGAGTACACATGATAGGGATGAAAACAGGCTCATGGCATAGTGCTGAATTTGAATTACTATTCACTCTGGTCTTTCGTTACCCAGATCTCAACGCATTGTCTCCACCTGTTCTCTTGCATCTTAGATTAAAAACTAATGCTAGCAAATTCAACTTTAGTCACCAGTACACAGAAACGTGAGAATCTTTTTGTCTTAAAAAACTACTCACTAGCTTAAGAAAATTAATTTTGTACAAACAGTAGCATAAGCATGGACTTTCTACCCCTTATTACCAGCATCATTAAAAAAATCTAAAATTGGTTGTGCTTAACATTTTCAAACTACACGTTGCCGAATAGGTGCTTTATTCAGAAATCAGTGATTCTGTACTTGTTTGTCAGGTTCCGATTCATAGTAATACTTTGGATTGAGTTACCACAAACTGTATGTAACACATTTCATCGGGTTGCCACTAATTGTGCTTAAAAGGAAATCACAAGCAATGAGTCTGCAAACATCATTCTAAGAAACAGCAACAACGTCAAATGCTACTCACAGCAGAAACATTGTAATAAGCCAGTTCTACTGACTCCAGCTCTCTAAATAGGATACATCACAGCACTATTTTTAGGGCTTCATAACACATCACAAAAGGAGACAGAGATCTGCTCTGCCCCCTCTCTAATCTAATCTAATTAACTCTGCAGTTAGCTATATTTTCCTCATGCTAAGTTGCCTCTTTGACCAGCCAGTCTTGAACAAACAAGCTACGCAGAGCAGGCCACAGTAAGATAAATGCATACCGCCTAAGAACCATAACTCTCTGACCCACACTAACAACCCTGTATACAAATCTTTCCCCAAGAAGCCAACATTGCACTACTTTTAGGATCATCATCCTTGGAGTGCATTTGATTTCTCTATAAAGCACAACCTTACACATCTATTTTCCCTTGTTCCATAGAACATGTTATTATTCCTGTTGTTTTTCCCATGTATAGGGATTTTGGTACTGCAATGGAGACACACTTTCTCATACCACCATTAACAAACTCCCATGCATTAGAGACTGAAGGATTATTTCTAACATGCCCTGTTCCTCTATACTCAGAAAAACACACGTATATGCATATGCAAAAGCATAAATGTATACTGCTGCATGCACAGTTAACACTAATTTCATGCTACACAGCTGAATGAGGGAAAACAGAGTGAGAACACTACTACTAAATCATCGGAAAGCATCTGACAATAACCTTTAATGAATAACTGAACACTTTGAGGTACAATAGTTTTGAACATTTGCAGAAATTTCAGCCCTCCTACATGACACTATTACCTACTATGCAAGGAGGTCATACAATTATGCACATCAATCTCCTATCCATTTTGAACATCCTTAATAAACACACAACAACCCCAAAATTCCAGGGAGTCAAATATTGAGAGATACGTCATTTAACACCATTTACTACTCTTTTCAAAAGCATCGTGTACACCTATAACTGAATGTGTTGACTTAATTTTGTTACCGCTATAAAAGGACTGTATCTTTTCCATATAATCAGTTACGGCTTGACATATTCCTAAAAACTTTCATGGGAGCTATACTTGGTGACCAATCTATGAAATGTGTTTAGAGATAACCATTTGAAATGTTGGGACCCACTAGACCAAGTCCCGAAATATTGAGACTGAATGGCCGAAAGAATGGATTTACATATATTAAGTCTGAGATGCCATTTCTAGGAATTCTATTTTCTCTGAAGTATGGCGATCTCAGAGCTCGTATATAAAAGGGGGGGGGGGTGCAGAGAAGGCTTGCCCTCCCTGCAAAAAGAAGTTTAAAGAAGAGTGATTTTTGAAATTTGCTCTTTTGCTGGTTTTTTTTTTTTCTTTTTTTTTTTCAGCTTGTCAGTACTCGGCATTTTGAGTGTCAACATTATAATAAAGAGCCATTTTTATCCCTGTGTGCTATGTTCACTTTTTTAAATGTTAATCCAAAACTATGATACCTATACTTTTGTAAAATTTGTTGCTTGTTGAAACTCTTATAGTTTGTCAGCTTCTAATGGACATTCCAACTTCAGTACAAAGCTGTGACTCTTGTTCCAGTAAAACAGAAATGAATGTCATTAAGGACAATCTTGATGTCTTATTAAGTTACAGTCAGTTTTACCTGTACTTACTAGTACATTTCCTGATATCTTTTGCATTTCACATCTTCTCAACATTAACTGGTAAAGCCATATCAGTGAACTATATCTCTGTGTATACCAAGCTCAAAAAATTTTTAATTTTTAGAAATGGAAGCTTTTTCAGTGGTATAAGGGGGATAAAGCCCTGAATATAGCCTAGGCAACCCAAGTTTAATTAGTGACTCAGGTATTTAACAGCACTGCAAGGGAAGATGGGCATGTCTATTCCTGGAACAAAGCAAGTACATGGGCACACCTCTGGTGTGTATCCCAGCTGGAGACCGGGCTAGGGATATGCTGCTATTGCTCCCTATAAAGGGGTGTGGCTTTTGTGGAGTCACATGCTTTGACAGAGACATCCCCCTTGGGCTGCATGAGTGAGTACTGGGGAGGGGAATAGGCCTTAAGCAGGAGAACTCTCTGCAGCAGCAGCAGCAGTGTGATACTATCTCAGGACGCTTCAGTGCCCTCACCCATCATGTGCATGGGTCAGAGTCAATCTGGCATTGGTATAGCGAATTCAGTAGGCCCAATGAATTAAATAAGGCCCTTACATCAGTCAAAGGTCAGCTGCAGAAATAAAAAAAAATATTTTCTAAATATATATGGAAAAACTTTAGAGATTTTATTCTGTACAGATTAAGGGATTCATTTTACCCCTCAGCCTCTTATCTCAAGAAATCTGGACAAAGCCTAAAATAATAGGAGTATTGAATCCCAAAACTAGACACATATTCTAAATATTGCTATTATACATTTAGAAAGTTGCTAGAATAATAGGATTTGTATTAGCATACATTTTGTGAAGGATATGAAGTCAGAAACTAAAATGTATGTCATTATTTAGTGGCTTCAATCTTCAGTGATTTGCCAAAAAAGACACATTTTATGAGGAAAAGACCAAAAAGATGAGGCGAAGTTCTGGACATTTTGCAAAAATCTGAACAGTTGCGAGGGATGCTCTCTACACATGCTTATTTTACCTGCATAAACACTATAGATATGGTATTACTTTCCTTGGATTAACCCATGTGTTACCCAGGTGTATGACAATGCCCTGCTAACCAAAATCATACAATGGGCAGTGTAAGATTTCATTTTTCTCTCAGGTACAGCAGCTGGCATGGAGGTGTGACAGAGGCTTTGACTTTCAGAGATAACAGAACTTAAATTCCATGTTCACTCATGTTTTTGATCAAAAATGGAATTCAACCCAAAGAATTAATGAATGGATGTTGCTGATCCCACTGTAGCTCTCAACATCTTACCTTCAGCATCAAAGACAAATCCAGAAATTATCAGAGGCAATCAGGGGCACTTTTTAAAATATTAGTACTCTAAATCTGAAAAGTTGGCCAACTAAGGGAGTATGAATAAGCACACATTTTCTGAAGTAAACAAGTGTATAACTATAATTATTGCCATTGTTTATTAAATACATCCAAAAATTATCAGTCTTAGGAGGAACTGGGAGGGACAGATCAGACTTTTGAAATAAAACCAGGAGCTCACTGAAAATCTATGACACTTGAGAGGTATGGATACTACAGCCATATACACCAACACACATATGCACCCTTAAGCACAGACATACACTATCTTGAATGTGTCAGACATATAATGTATGTTAACATCATCAAATACAAATTTAATACAAACATAAACACAAACACAGCCACAATCAATGCAATATACATTCTCCATATAAGGACATACCTCCACACAAAGGTTCCATCTCCAAGGTCACCTTTTCCAAAACAATTAGCTATAAAGCCTCAGAACTTCTCACGTTTACTCACAAATTATACTGTTGGCAAACATAGTTCAAAACCCGCAGTTCAAATACACATATGTTCATAACACCTACACTTCAGACTAGGAAACCCTCTACTTCAAAGGGCGAGCAACAATATTTTATATAATCATTTCATATTGCATATATCATACTTTTCGCCCTGTAAGAAAATAGTCAAATAGTCCTTAAAGCATACATAGAAAGGCTTGCCTCTCACCAAATATGGTTTCAAGTCCCACCAGTGACAATGCTGTCTGTGGTCTTAACCAGTACCAGTCAGTATCATAGCTACAGTAAGGAGAAGGGAGTAGCCTTTCCAAGTACAAAGATTTTTTAGGGGGACAATCCGCAGATGTTAATAAGTCTTTACTGCAGTGCATTACCAGCATACCAGCATTTAGAAATGAATGCCAGACTGGAGCACTTAGCACTCAGTATATGTGTGTGTGTGTGTGTGTGTGTGTGTGTGTGTGTGTGTGTGTGTGTGTGTGTGTGTGTGTGTATGTGTGTGTGTGTATGTGTCATAAACTGTAGCAGCTGTTTGCTGCAGTTTAAAGGGAAAACAGAGTTTTTTTTTTTTTTTTTTAAGAATTGAAGCATTTTAGTGTATTATTTGTGGGATTAACTATAGCAACTTGCTCCATAATGCTGGGGGTGGCCAGGTCAACGGATGGCAATGGGCATCAGAAAAGCTGTATACACCTCTGGTCTTAACTAATCTAATATTCTGTAAACATAGAGATGAAAGGGATTTAGCTATACACAGTTTTTTTTAATAACTGGTTATAAAAACTGAAAAATGCAAAGGCTGCTTGGTTTGCATTTTTGTTCACTTTGTATTTAGAAAGTTAGTGGCTTGAATTTTCCAGTAGAAGTTGTAACAGGACAACTGCTTGCCAATTAAAATAATTAATTATAACATAAGCCATGGAATAATATAGCAATAACCCACCCCTGGGTGTGGGTAATGCTGGATTTAAAAATCCAAGTAAACAGCCAGCACCTCAATTCGCACAGGAACAATATTTATTTTAGATCCACAATCATACCGGTTTCAGCTTCAAGCCTTCTTCAGTGATGTTGACCGATAATGTCAACTCTTTATATATATATAGCCCAAAGTTAATTACATAATTAACCCATAATTATTAAGGACCTGGTTTAAAGCTGTACATCACAAATGTGAATATTATTAGTATATTAAATTTGTAAATGAATACTTCAGATATCATTCAAAGGTATCAAACTAAAAAAATATACATATATATATATATATATATATATATATATATATATATATATATATATATATATATATATACATACACAAAATATATATATATATATATATATATATATATATATATACTTATACTTATAAATGGTCATTCATACCTGGAGAAAACAACCCCCCAAGTCTAATAATCCATGTTTTTTTCTTTTTTGTCAAGCAAACTACGCCAACCTGATCTATTAATCTGATCTTCCCTAATAGCATCAATAATTTGAAATTGAAATCTTGCTTTATTGTGGGACAAAACATGCTTATAAAGGGCACTGGACAAATGTTTATTTCTGACATCACTTAGGTGTTCAGATATCCTAATTCTAAGTGGTCTAGATGTTTGTCCTATGTAGAAAGCACTACATGAACAGGTCACCAAATAGATAATCCAACTCGTACCACAGTTTCTAAAACATCTAATGTCGAATACTCTACTAACATTTTTACTAGAAAATTCTTTGGATTTTCTAATGTATCCACAAAAAGAACAGTGTCCACATGGGAATGAAACCTTAAGCTCCTCCCCTGTTAATGTACGTTGTATCCCACCCAACTTATATCTCCCTTGTTTATGCATATTCAAATAAGAGCCCAATATACGACCTTTCCTAAAAGAAAATAAACAATTGGGCCCTAAAATTTTAGTTATCTCTGAATTAGCAAGTAATATATTCCAATTGTTGTTAATGGCACTCTTAATGACATTAATATTTCTTCCAATTAACCCATCATTATTAAGGACCTGGTTTAAAGCTGTACATCACAAATGTGAATATTATTAGTATATTCAATTTGTAAATGAATACTTTGGATATCATTCAAAGGTATCAAACTAAAAAAATATACATATACATATATATATATATATATATATATATATATATATATATATACACACAAAAGAAAAAAAAAAAAAATATATATATATATATATATATATATATATATATATATATATATATTTAATATACTAATAATATTCACATTTGTGATGTACAGCTTTAAACCAGGTCCTTAATAATTATGGGTTAATTATCTAATTAACTTTGGGCTATATATACAAAGAGTTGACATTATTGGTCAACATCACTAAAGAAGGCTTGATGCTGAAACCGGTATGATCGCGGATCTAAAATAAATATTGTTCCTGTGCGAATTGAGGTGCTGGCTGTTTATTTGGATTTTTGGTTTGCTTTTTGGCCATTGCACCGGCCCGTCATGTGAGTTCAGCTGCTGATTTTCTGGTTCTTCATTCTCGCTGGGGGCTCCTTAATGAACGCACGGATTCCTGTTTGGTGTTTGGTTTAGATCCTTGGAAAGGACTGGTTTGCTATTGCTGTTGTTTATATTATGTGTGGAGAGATATTCACATGGATATACACTCTGGGTTTTGCTGAATGGTGAATTTGAGGAAACTACAACAAATTCTGGTATATAACTTTTCATTCGTTTAAGATATTTTTTCAGAAAAAATGGGTCTACTATGACTTTTGTATCTTCAGTTATTTCATATATGAAAAGATTGAAGAACATAGTGGGACAATTTAAATGTAAGATGTGAAAGTTTTTTCTAAATGAAAGTTATATAAAAGAACGGACTTGTCAATTTTCACATGTGGAGTATTTTCGAGATCTTTGTTCTTGGCCAACGAATTGAAATGTACTATGGTTGGACTTGATGTGTGATATTCGGGATAACAAAAACTTTATCAGGACATTCCATGTCAAGGATTTTGGACATTTTTGGGACACAATTACTGGACTTTCTATATTGTGTGTTGAGTATTTTTCATAGGTGACTGTGAAAACATACAAATTGTATAATGGCAGATTCCGTAAAGGACACATTCTGACTGGATTCAGTAGAGCGCTTCCTTATGGATTACAAGAAATTAAAAACATTTTTGCAACAATGAAGTGGTCCGGAACATCGTAAACAGTGTTTTGGAATTAGACTTTAACCAATTGTATGTGTTTAATATGTGTGGTTATATTATATATTGTATGGGATGTAAAATAACCGTACTCTTGAACTATATTTTTTTATATGTGGCCACACTTTAGATTTATGATCAGCACTTGGACAATATATGCTTGTGTATATTTTTGATTGTTAACCTGTATATGCACACTGGATGTCTATGTATCTCTCATATGGTGTGGTCTGAAGTGTTAGGTATTGGTCGGGGGAGTGTTGCACTAAATACTTCATCTTCTTGGGGCCAAAGATAATAAAGCAGCTAATATATAGTTTATAATATCTGACAACCTTTTTTTGATGTTTATTGTCAGGTATAGAGTTGAAATGTTTTTTATTGCCGAAAATTAGATATTTCGGAGTTTTTTGCTAGGATGTTGTAACAAACCGTTGTGACGTTTTACGTTTATTGCATATGGCAGTTTGTTTGTAGCTGCTTATAGACGAGGGCTAACTTTTACTTCTATATATGTTTTATGGTGCATACCTCTCTTGACTATTTAAAAATTGTTTTGGGACTGCCTTATAGGTTGAGAGATACATATATATGTATGATCATATTATATGACCATTGATTACAAGCTGATCCAAATGTGGATTGTTTTTTTTTTTTTTTTTTGTAGTGGTGATTCTGAGCCTCCATATTCATATAACAAGGGTGATCTTTTTACAGTTTTTTGAAAAATGGATTTGACCACCATATTGAAAGGTTTATCTTCCGATAAGAATTATGTCCAAACTTTTGGTATTAATGAAGAAGGTATCCCTCTGAGTGATGGGATGATGAAAGACCTGGGGGATTCCTGTAAGGATTTGTTTGTTAAACTAACCAGGAAAATGACCCAAATTAGAAGTAGTGTGTGGCATCTAAGGCTTTTTAAGGCCTACAAGGCTAAGAACATTACACCGAGGGGGTTGAGAATTAAAATTCAACCATTTGTTAATAGTCAGGATGAACAGTTAAACGAAGAATGGGTCAGGGCTCAACACACAGCCACTATGTTATTTGTGGATACTTTGATTTCTTTTTATGAAAGAAATATTGACTTTAATGGTATAGAAGTGAAAAAATTATGTGATGATATCAAACAATTTGAGGGAGAGAATATATACAAGTCATGTTTGTCCAAACTTTCCAAAGATTTGTTGGTAACAGAACATAGTTTAAAAAATAAAAAGTTACAAAAATTCCAAAGAGATGTTTCGGACTATGTAGAGGGAAAACCATTTGGTACTAAGAAATATGTTATGTTTAGGGAGGGGGATAGTGGACAAATGAATTTTAGAAAAAAGAGACCTAGGTCTATATTAAAGAAGTCTAAAATGGACTTAAGTAGCACCTCAGGTGAAGATTCTTCTACAACGGAACAGGAACATGAGTTCACTCACGAGTCCCCAGTACATAAGAAAACCAAAAATATGGACTGCCCTTTAGAGTTAAAAGACACAGGGGAGGTACGAAACATAAACACAGACACCGCAAAAAATTTGGAAATGATGTTGGATGTATTGATTCAGAAATAAATGAATATCCAAATGTACATAATATCTCTTCTGTGTCATTGAATGATATACAAATTAAAGTATTGAATAAAGGGCTTTCTTATGTTCCAGGGTTTTTTGTTAATGAATATGATTTTGTGCAGGATGTTATATCCTTTTGTAGACATGTTAATCTGAAATTGTTTTTTGGAAATAAGGATAATTCTTCTGGAACTATTGGTTTCCGATTTAAGAAATCCAATTTTCAACCACCAATGGATAAATACGTTGCTATCTTTCAAGAAAAAGTAATTAATGATTTACATTTTAAACAGGAAGAAGAGTTTATATTGGGTAACAACATATCTAAGGTAGAATTTCAAGCTATCCAGGATTTAAGAAATAACCCCAACATTGTCATTACTAGAGCTGATAAAGGAGGAGCAGTGGTAGTGATGGATTTAGAACAGTATGTTTTGGAGGCACACACACAATTAAATAATAAAAATATTATATGTTGATGCCCCTAGACCCGACCAAGAAATTTAAGCAGGAGATTGATCAATTTTTGGATTTGGCAGTTGAGGGAGGAATTATTGATAAAAAAACTCAAATGCAATTGACAGTTATAGATCCACTTAAACAGATTTTCTACTTGCTGCCAAAGATTCACAAACATTTGATGAAACCACTAGGTAGGCCTATTGTCCCTGGTCGTGATTCATTGACAGAAGCACCATCAGAATTTCTTACCTTGTACTTAAAACCTCTTTTAGTCTTAGTTAGATCTAGGTCAAAAGACACCACAGAATTTTTACAGATTATTGCAGATTCTTAGTTGGAGCCTGGTTGGTGGATGTGTACACTAGATGTTAAATCTTTTTATACCAGTACTCCACAATGGGCTGGGTTACAAGCTGTTGAATATTGGTTAAATAGAAATGGTTTCTACCAACCAGGCTTCAACACTTTACTAATCTGTATGGTGGAGCAGGTATTGACTAAAAATGTGTTTTATTTCCACCAAGAATGCTATTGGCAAACTCAAGGTACAGCAATGGGGGCATCCTTCGCACCTATATATGTGGACTTGTTTATGGGTTATCTGGAAGAGTGTCTCATCTATGATAAAACCCATAACATATATATAGAGGAGTTAGATATATGGCGAAGATACCTTGATGATTGCTGGCTTGTTTGGAGGTGTGACAAGTAATATTTATTGGAATTTATCCAATATGTGAATGACAATGTTTGGGGGATTGAGGTCACCTTAAATGTACAATATAATCAGATTCAGTATTTGGATGTTTGTGTCATAAGAAATAATGATCATACTTTGGATTCCGAGATATTTAGAAAGTATCCACAGTATAATACCCTGTTGGAGGCAAGAAGCTTACATCCAAAACATATTATAAAAAAATATCCCCAAGTCCCAATTTTTAAGGATTAAAAGAATATGTTCCAATCAGGAAAGTTATGAATATTATAAAAAAGATTTAAAAAACAGGTTCATAACTAGGGGATATAAATGTGGAGAAATTAGCTTAGCGTCTAATTGGGTAGAACAATTTTATTGTGAAGAATTATTGGAATATAGACAAAAGAATATTCCAGTAGAGACACTCATCAGACTTATTAATGTCATTAAGAGTGCCATTAACAACAATTGGAATATATTACTTGCTAATTCAGAGATAACTAAAATTTTAGGGCCCAATTGTTTATTTTCTTTTAGGAGAGGTCGTACATTGGGCTCTTATTTGAATATGCATGAACAAGGGAGATATAAGTTGGGTGGGATACAACGTACATTAACAGGGGAGGAGCTTAGGGGTTCATTCCCATGTGGACACTGTTCTTTTTGTGGATACATTAGAAAATCCAATTAATTTTCTAGTAAAAATGTTAATAGAGTATTTGACATTAGATGTTTTGGAAACTGTGGTACGAGTTGGATTATCTATTTGGTGACCTGTTCATGTAGTGCTTTCTACACAGGACAAACATCTAGACCACTTAGAATTAGGATGTCCAAACACCTAAGTGATGTCAGAAATAAACATTTGTCCAGTGCCCTTTATAAGCATGTTTTAACCCACAATAAAGCAATATTTCAATTTTAAATTATTGATGCTATTAGGGGAGATCAGATTAATAGATCAGGTTGACATAGTTTGCTTGACAAAAAAGAAAAAACATGGATTATTAGACTTGGGGTTTGTTTTCTCCAGGTATGAATGACCATTTATAAGTATAAATATATATATATATTTTTTGTGTGTATATATATATATATATATATATATATATATATATATATGTGTATATTTTTTTAGTTTGATACCTTTGAATGATATCCGAAGTATTCATTTACAAATGTAATATACTAATAATATTCACATTTGTGATGTACAGCTTTAAACCAGGTCCTTAATAATTATGGGTTAATTATGTAATTAACTTTGGGCTATATATATAAAGAGTTGACATTATTGGTCAACATCACTAAAGAAGGCTTGATACTGAAACCAGTATGATCGTGGATCTAAAATAAATATTGTTCCTGTGCGAAGTGAGGTGCTGGCTGTTTATTTGGATTTTTGGTTTGCTTTTTGGACGTTGCACTGGCCCGTCGTGCGAGTTCAGCTGCTGATTTTCTAATGCTGGATTTACCCACGGTTGGTGTGGTTTGGTCACGAGGGCAAAGCCCGAGTGGCCAAACAAAGCCAACCATGGGTAAATCCAGCATTACCCACACCCAGAAGTGGGTTATTGCTATTATACAATGACATTATTTAAGAAAAAAAATAATTACTTTTCTTAAATAATGGCATTGTATAATGCCTCCTTGCTGCCCTTTCACAGCTGTCTGGTAATTCTGTGGCAGTTCTGATGTACTGTGCATGCGCATGCCTACGCAGTACATCAGAGCTGTGGGCAAAAGCAACGGAGAAAGCAAGATCTCTGTTGCTTTTTAAAAACTGACTTGCTATGTTAAATGAGTTTAACATAGCGAGCCAGCTTTAAAAAAAGCAATGGAGAATATCCGTTGCTTTTTTAAAGCTGTCTGGCTATGTTAAACCCATTTAACATAGTGAGACAGTTTTGAAAAAAGCAACGGAGAAAGCAAGATCGCCGTTGCTTTTTAAAAACTGTTTCACTATGTTAAACTCGTTTAACATAGCAAGGCAGTGTGAAGCAATGGAGATCTTGCATTCTCCATTGGTGTAAAAAAAAAGAGTTATAGTAATGGAAAAAGTCCGGGCGACCGGACCTTTTTCCATTACTATAACTCTGATTTACAACGTGCACGCTGACCAATCAGCATGCACATTTTTGATTATTAATGGGGAGGTCGTTGTATAATATGCAATAGTATTTCTCCTGGGATAATTCAACCAACACCAAGGTAAAACTGAGTATTTTGTTCTTCTCTAGACAATGTTATTTATAGTAAACACTTAGCCACTGTCTTATAGCTACTATATGGTACCCTACTCCTACTAAAAATAGCATCATGTTTTTCTTGTTCATTAGATGATAAGACTCCACACCACTTCACCCCCCACTACAGTTTGTCAGTTGGAATTTGGAAGGGTGGGAACTATCGTAAAGAATGAAAGGGTCATGTGTTATATGAAGTGATACAGGTTGATTGTGTTTTGGGGTACCTAAGATTCCAGTACCCCAGTACATGTCATCATTTTATGTTTGGGAGTGATGGCAGTTGGTACAGAGGGCTAATGCTGTGAGTTGTAATTTCTGTGATAGAGGGTTTGAGCTCTCAGCCCTTATTCATCCATTGTGTGGCCTTCAGCAAGTCACTTAACCAGACAGTGCTTGTGGTCATTTGGGTATTTGGGCTAGGCTCCTCGGTGTTCCCCTGGACTGAAAGAATAATAGCTACCTATGAACTGTGAGTACTCGACAGATAAGCTGTGTGGATTAATGTCATTTTGGAAATAAATTAAACAGTAACAAACAGCATCCTGAGTACTATATGAGTACTATATCTCATATTCTGCCATGAATAACATATTCATATGTGCAAAGCATTTCCTGAAAAATTGTCTTCTGACCTGAATATTACTGAATTAAAATCTCTGAGCAGGAGAATCTCTTGAAAACTATCAAATAACACAATTACTTCCCTCATCATCCACATTTATGCAGTGCAGTGGCAAGGCATCAGCTTGCTACCATCTTCCCCATTCCAGGACACAGGATCTAAGTGTCATGTTATGTTGAAGAAAAGTATATTTACTTTGTGGAGTTGGTGTTTTTAGAAAGCTCTCTGTTTTGGGGGAAACATGTTTGGTGAAAAGTGACTTCTGAGAACTCATTTTCAAACAGCTGTGTAACTCGTTATGTTGACTAACAAACTAAGCATACATAATATGGCAGAGATCATCTGAACACACTGTGTGCACTCCATTGATCTGTAACAGCTCTATCTTTCAGGCTACTGAGTTAATGGGTGCCCTGTTTTCAAAGATGGCATTTATATGTCTGTGGAAGGTACGGAAAGGAGCTATTAAAGGTCAAGAAAGACAGGAGATGAATATCATTCAAAGAAAACGCAGCATACTGCACTGCTGTCTGCTTAACATATACAGTGGCTGAGGTAAATGCTGCCATACTTAGAAGAGGAACAATGATAATTAAGTAATAACATGTATAAGGACATTATGTTCCTGCCCACAGTTTCACAGCACACATCAGTTGACTTAGAAAAATCAATGACCGTAAGTATTTTTTGCACGCCATAAAGTACTGAGCATACATGACTTGGAAACTCCTTTTCTTGCAGTATGATGTATCATTGCTGGTGCTATTACTTGCAGACACATCTGCATATTTTTTTTTTACATAAGTGTCAGCACATCTTGATCTAACAAGCAGTCCCAATACTGATTCTGCCATCAGTGAGGAAAGATAATTCACATCCTGTAGGGGTTACCTGTCTTCATGTATTTGCCATATCACTACTAAAACAACTTCAACTATGTTCATACAATTAAGTCTTATCAATTAAAATTAAATCCTGAACAAGCCAAAACAACAGTGAAAATACATCTTGTACCACTGACCTCCAGGCACTGAACACAAATGAACGAGACAAAAGATGTTCACTATCAATCACATACTGATGTCAGTACATGGTCAAGATAGTGGCCAAGGCGGCAGTCCTGAGAACATAACCAAATCTCCTGGTGTAACAAATGTACCCTTTCAGGAGTCAGTCAACTCTCCCTCTTTCTCTCTTTGTCTTTCTATCCCGCATTCTTTTTCCCTCTCTTTCAAGTAAACATGTTCTATGCATTGCATATTTAACCTGTTTATACTCATTGTGAATTGTATTTTCACTCAACAATAAGGTAATATTTTATCACGTTCTCCAGGTTCACAAGTGTACAGGTGTACAATAGGGTAAAAACCAAGGGAGCTTTTTTAATCCTAGCCATGCTTCCCAGATGAGAGCTAAACCCTGTACCTTTTCTCTATGACACAAATTCCTTAACCATTATGCCAACCCCAACCCTCTCTATTTCCCAAGAGGATGATTCAGAGAGATATGGTGCCATAATCTCAAGTCCTGCAGACAAATTACTAATTCTGACATTACTGTACCTTAGAGTAAGTGGAATATTATGAGGTGTACACACACAAAAACACACACACACACACACACACACACACACACACACACACACACACACACACACACACACACACACACACACACACACACACACATACACACACACACACACACACACACACACACACACACACACACACACACACACACATATATCAGGATTCTCACAGTTGGGCAAAGCATTTTCCTCAGGCTGTGACAGGGTAAGTATAATGGCCCCTTAAAATACTTGCTTTCCATGTCCCTGCCTTTTCTAATGAATGAGGTCCATCATCAAGCTGTGATTATTTCACAATATTGCTTTGATGCTGTATGCCATAAAACCATTAAATCATGAACTATTCCTAAGGAACTTTGAAAGTAAAATAAAGCAAAGGAAAATGGTATAGACATAAACATATATGCCCTAGTTTAAAATGAACAGGAATTATTGTTTATTTGTACAGTGTTTCTGGATTCCCATAACCCCAGTGAAGGATTTGTCAGTTGCAGAACAGATTGCTTATTCATTCTATACTCTGCTGGTTTTAAGAAATTTTAGTGTGCCTCTGATGAAGTGATGAGATTTTGAATGAAATATGAATTAAAAAAAATGATAAAAAACAAAGCATTTACATGCAATGTCTAAACACAGACTTCTACCTACATTATTTCAAATTCATATTCAACATGAAAACAGAAGCTAATTATGCTCTTTTACGTACTTAACCAGCGACAATAGTATACTGGAAATTTTTGCCTGACTTATCATTCCCTGTTGTCACATGTGTCACATTTAATCAAGAATATAAATGTCAGGGGATTAGCATGGCACAAGAAAGCAAAGAGAAACCTGCTTGGCAGCGCACTACTTGCATGCTTTAGCAACTGCACGAACAGCAGACGCAAAACATGTCCAGATCACATGGTTTCTAATCTTATCGAAGCAGCATGGACACACTGCATCAATGCA